>NW_026000256.1:44678-68435 GCF_001458135.2 Marmota marmota marmota | reverse complement strand
TTTCTTTCTTTCTTTCTTTCTTTCTTTCTTTCTTTCTTTCTTTCTTTCTTTCTTTCTTTCTTTCTTTCTTCTGATCTGTCTTTCTGGAAGGGATGATAGATGATAAAGTAAATGGGGCCAAATGTTAATAACAGGTGAATTTGATTAAAGTGTATATGTGTATTTTTGTACTAATCTTGCTACTTTTCTGAAAGTTTAAAAATACTTTCAATTAAAAAGTATAAAATATTTAATTTACAATACCATCAAAGATAATCAGGTATCTTGAATATATTTAACAAAATATGTGCAAGACCCATGCAAACACTGATGAGAGAAATTAATGAAGACTAAAATAAATAGAGGAATCATGACAACTCTTCCCAAATTGATCAGCAGATTTATTGGTATCCCAATTAAAAATACCAACATAATTTTTTGTCAGAAATTAACAAATTGATTACAAAACTTATACTGAATAATAAAGGACCTAGAAGGGTAAAAACCTTTCAAAAACAAAACCAAAGTTGGATAACTCATACTACTTGACTTCAAGTCTATTATAAAGCGAGAGGAATCAAAACACTGTGGTAGGGCTGGGGATGTGGCTCAAGAGGTAGCGCGCTCACATGGCATGTGTGCGGCCCGGGTTCGATCCTCAGCACCACATACAAACAAAGATGTTGTGTCCGCCGAAAACTAATAAAATAAAATAAAATATTTAAAAAAAAAAACACTGTGGTATTAGCAAAAAGACAAGAAAATACTTTGATGGGATAGAATAGATCCCAGAAACACACCAAAGTCCGTGCATAAATTCAGTTGATTTTTGACAAGGAAGCCAAGACAAAGGATCAACATTTAACAGATTATGCTGGAACAACTAGGTAAACGTAGAAAAAAAATGAACCTCAACCCCTATGTCACACTATGCCCAGAAGTTAATTCAAGATGGCTCGTAGACCCAAATGTAAAAGTTAAAACATCTAGAATAAAATATAGAAGAATATATTCATGGCCTTGGAGTAGGGAGAGATTTCATAAAGATGACATAAAAGCCCTATTTATAAACTTAATTATTAAGTAAAAGTTTAAATACTGGTAAATTAAAATAAAAACTGTGTTCATTGGAAGAAGGTAGATTTCAAATATGTCAGTATTTAAATACAAAAGGACCAAATGTTTCATTCAAAAGACAAAGATTATTGGTCTATATTTTCAAAAATCAACTATAAAAATAATAAAAATCCAACTATACACTCTTTAAAACACATCTAAAACATAAAGATATAGAAATTTGAAAATAAAAGGAAAGAAAAAGGTAGTGAAATAAAGGAAATACTAAACAAGAGAAAGCTAGTTTAGTTATATTAACTTTTGGCAAAATTGGGCTTAAGCAAAAGCATTACTAGAGATAAGATGGGTTCCTTATCCTTAATGATCAAATGTTCTATTCACCAAAAATATTTGTAAGTACATATTAACTTAGTAACAGAATACCTGAGTCAAAAATGGTACAATAAAAGGGAAATTCAGGGACTGGGATTGTGGCTCAGTGGCAGAGCACTCGCCTAGCACATGCGAGGCCCTGGGTTCGATCCTCAGCATCACATAAAAATAAATAAATGAAGATGTTGTGTCCAACTAAAAAATAAATATTAAAAAGGAAGTTCTTTAATTCATAATTATATTTTGAGATCAAGTCCACCTCTGGAATTAATATTTTTTTGTACTGGGGATTGAACCTAGGGACCATCTACAACTGAGCTACATCTCCAGCCTTTTTATTTTTATTTTGAGAGAGGGTCTAGCTAAATTGCGGAGACTGGCTTCAAACTTGCAATCCTCCTGCCTCAGACTCCCCAGTAGCTGAGATCACAGGTGTGCACCACCACCACTGGCTTTTTATTTTAATGAGTTTCAAATATGTGCCAAAAGTGGACAAATAACATTATGAAAGTCCATGTAGTTATCATTCAACTTGAATGATGATGAACTTATAGCCAATCTTATTTCTTCTATATTTCTATCCACTTGTCTCATATTGTTATTATGGTTGCTGTTTTTATTCACAATTTATGGATTTATTTGAAGGGGCACATCTTAGTAGCAAGTGACTAAATCAAGAAATAGAACTTTTCCAGCTAACCAGAAGCCCCTCCATGTATTTTATTCCAATCATAGACCCCCATCTTTCCTCATAAAATATCCTCTGTCTTATCATTTATAGTAATATTTGCTTGTGTCTTTATAATTTTAACACCCAAGTGTATATTTCTAGACATCAACCTGCACATTTTTCTGTCACGTGTCTTTTAATTCTGTTTTAATCTGTAATTTTTCACTCTGTTCCTTCCTTTCCCCTACAATGCATATGAGGAATAACCTAGGCCATTTGATCTATAAAGTTTCTTAAAATCTAACTTTGCTGGTGTAGTAGTTGTTTTCTGGTCCTCAGTATTTTCTGCAAATTGGCAGTTGGATACAGAGATTTGATCAAGATAAGATGGTATTGTGATCTTTCATCTGGAGGAACATCATGACTCATTTACTTTCTGTTTTTTTGTGGTGTTGGCAGCTGTTGAGGCTGAATAACAAGATGTATTGATTGACATTGAAAATCAGTGATATTCTGATTTTCTGATTTCTTTTTCATTTATCATCAGGAACACTTTTTTATAAAGAAGTAATACTCAGGCTAGGGATGTAGCTGAGTGGCAGAGTGCTTGCCTAGCTTGTGCAAAACTATGGATTCCATTCTCAGTACCACAAAGAGGGGGAAAGAACTGCTACCCCTCATCTACTAGGTGATACAGTTTTTACAGGAAAGGCAGCATAAATGCTTGGTTCTTTCCTTTAATTGACTAGATTTCAAGGTTATGATCAGTTTCCTTACCCACTGGATATGATCAATTAGATCTTTTAAAAACACAATAGTGGTGCTGGGAATATGGCTTAGAGGCAAAGTGCTTACTTGGCATTCACAAAGCCCTGGGTTCAATCCCCAGCACCATAAAAATATGAATTTAATTGTGAACATTTAGATTTAAACATATTTTATCAATTTCTTGTATTGTTATTCTTATCAAAGTCTAAATTACCTCAGGTTTGGCCAATGAGAGCTTCTTCATTTAGCTCCTGAGTCATTTTTACATGATCCCACCAGTCTTTGATTGCTTCCTTTCTTTATAGTGTGACAAGATGTCAACTGAAAGTTAATTTTGCTGCATAAAACATATCCTTGGAGGGGCTGGGGCTGTGGCTCAGCGGTAGCACATTTGCCTGGTATGTGTGAGGCACTGCATTCAATTCTCAGCACTGTGTATAAATAAGTAAAATAAAGGTCTATCAACAACTAGAAGAAATATATTAAAAAACTCATATCCTTGGCTTATTCTTTCCTTTGTGTCATGGATTGAATTGCTCATCCACTCAATTTATGTTGAGGCCATAACCTCAGAATGTGACCTATTTGGAAACAGGGTCTTTACAGATGTAATTAGTTAAATGAAGCCATAATGGTGTAGGATGAGCCCTCAATCCAGTGTGACTGGTGCCTTTATTAAAGGGAAAATTTGGACATAGGAGCATGTACATCATGGGCAAATGAAGACAGAGATTAAAGAGATGCTTGTATAAAAACTGCCTGAAAACAATCAGAAGCTATGCAAAGGGCATAGAACAGATTATCTCTCCCAGCTTCCAGGAGGAGCCAATCCTGCGACACCTTGATCTCAGACTTTTAGACTGCAGGGAACAGTGAGTGAATAAATTTATGTTGTTTAAGCCACTTAGTTTGAGGAACTTTGTTATAGCAGCCCTAGAAAATGTATCAGAGCTCTTTGGATATAAAGCACTCCTGTCAAAAAAGTATGATTTGGGGCTGGGGTTATGACTCAATGGTAAAGCGCTTGCCTAGCATGTGCAAGGCCCTGGGTTCAATCCTTAGCACCACATAAAATAAATAAATAAAATAAAGATATTGTGTTCAATACAACTAAACAATAAATATATATTTTTTAAAAAGTTTGATTATTATTTAATTTTATTTCCATTATAACTCACTTGCTCTTTTTTTTCATAGAGGCCTGAAGGAAAACCTTCTTTGTATTTAAAGTCCAGTGAGTTTACTAGAATGACTTGGAGTTGGTCATTTTGAGTCAATATTTACATGTTTTGCTTTTTTAAAATGTAGTTTCAAATCCCTTTCTCCCCAGAAAGTTTCTTTGAACCATACTTTATAGTATTTGTCCTGCTGCCCTGTTTTGTGTTTCTTCTTCAGGAATCCATATAATCCATGTATTCAGTCTTCTCTGGTTATCTCCAATATTTGTCACTGTGTCTCATATCCTTTAAATCTATTTCCTCATTAGTTTTTGTGTTTAAAATATTTCCTCACTTTCACCTTTTATATTTTTTAATTTGTTGTGCTTTTGTTCTTGTATTCCTTCTAGTTTAGTGTTCATTTCTGACTCTTGAATTGTTTTATTTCTAAAAATATCACACTGAACCCCACTAATATGTATGATTAATACCTATTAATGAAGTTTTTAAAAAGAAAAAAATGTATTTTAGAAAGGCAAAGGATAATAAAATATGATTAAGGAAAAAAATAAAAATAAACATTTTACTTCTAATTTTTTCCTGAGTCCTATCACCTAATTTCTGAGTTTTTTTCCATGTGATTTATGGCTTTCTTTCATGTATTGCATTATTTTCTTAGTTTCGTCAGCTTGGTTTTGAAATAGTAATTCCCATTTTGCTTGTTTTCAAGGACATATCTCTCTGCTGTGCCTTCACTGTCCTTACAGATATGATTTTGCCTTTATTCTCTTTTTTTCTTAAAGTGGATTCTGTTACAAAAAAGGTATGGATCTTACCTTGATATTTTCACATGAAATTATTTTTCTTAAACTTCTCACAGGAGGTGTGGTTCAGGATGGCTTTTCAAACTTCACTCATCTGTTTTCTTGTGATCAAAAATATGGTGGTTGGCTTTCAGAAACTTCTTCACTCTGTTCCCTTTGCCCACCTTAATCTGAATCTCCTCTTCATTTTGGCTTTATTGCCTGTATTTAACTCAATATTAGCTTCCCTTCAGCAGTTTCTCTTTCTTGTGGGTCCCTGTCCTAGAAGGGAGCACTGTCTGGTAATTTTGAATATTTAACGAGGTTAGACCTTCCTATGCACCCCTTTCACTTACCTGCTACTAGGTTGGGTAAACCTCCACCCAGATTGAGCTTCCTTCCTTGTTTCTCAATGAAGACCTGTTGACTCTGTCAGTCATATGCCCTTTGTTTCCCTCTGCCTTCTTCGGTGCAGATTGTCTGTTTCTTAGGTCCTGTGGATGTTGGTGATTTGCACTCACCCACTTTGATTTTGGGATTCATTAAGAAAACCTTTCCACTTATCATTGTAAATGTTGCCCATGGAGCTTTGTTTGTGCCATCTGGTTCCCTGTTTTATGTGAGAATTTTGGGAGATCAAAAAGCTATGTCACAGTCATCTTCCCAGAATTTTCCCAATTATTTTGAAGAAGTGTTCAGACATACTATTATTTCACTCATAAATTGTAGGTATGCACCTCTAAAATATACTCTTTATTATAACATAATTATAATACAATTATAACTAAGAATTAACAATAATTCTTTAATATTGTCAAGTGTCCAGTACCAGTGTTGAAATTACCTATTGCTACATTTTTCTTTTCTTTTCCTTTTTTTTTTTTTGTGGTGCTGGGGATTGAACCCAGGGCCTTGTGTACGTAAGGCAAGAATTCTTCCAACTGAGCTATAGCCCCAGCCCCGATACATTTTTCTTTACAATTTGTTTGAATCAGAAGCCAGTTGAAATCCACACATTGATTGATACATTTTAAGTGTCTTAATCTACATGCTCTCCTATATCTTTTTTTCTCCTTGTAATTTATTTATTGAAAAAATTACTTATACTATAGATTTCTGTACAGTCTGGATATTGATTGTTGCAGTGCCATGGGGTTGTTTAACAATTTCCTTTGAATTCCATGTTTTCTGTAAATTGGTAGCTAGATTCAGAGGTTTGGTCAGATATTGGTTTGCTACATTTTTAGCATGACTATTTCAAATGTAGTATTTAACATTCTTTACTCAATAACTGGAAGAAAATAGTAATTGGTAGATTAGACAAAAATATTGGTAAGAATATGGATTTGAACCACAGTTGGTAGGCTGACCGAATGAACATAAACAGAAATCACACTCAACTGTAGACTGCACATTCTGTTAGGCACACATGGAATATTTATTTAAAAAATCACATACTGGAACCAAAAGTAGGTTTTATGATGTTTCTAAGAGTTAAAATCATTTATAGCATAGTCTGTGATCACAGTATAATTAAGCTAGAAAGTCACAGGACAGGAAAAATAAACAGCAGGCCCTGATATTTGGAAGCTGGTCTGGCACTCACAGCAAGGCCATGTTGTTCTTCTATTGAACATAAACAACCTCACAGAATGCCAGCCTCGAACAAGGTTACCCTGAGACCATGAGAAAATGAGGCAAAGCAAGGCCACTTCATAATTTTGTCTAAGCATAGATAAAAACAAGGTCAATGTGCAATCCACAAAATACCAAGCACCCTTCCCCTTTGCCTCACTGATGTGGGTGACTGCTGCATCTTTACCCATTATAGTGGTAGCACTGTGCTTCAATCAGTCTCAGAAAGAAGATGTATTGAGATACCCAATCATAGAATTGTCCTCACTTTCTGACAGTACCTAAAACAAATTCTACTTTCTTTAAACTCTCCCTGATATAACCCAACCAAAGTTCAAATCCAGTATGTGTTTTTTAACACCCTGAAATTCCCTAATGATGTGCATTTTATCTCACTTTAAAGAGGAATAAGCATAACATATTCACCTACAGGTATGTTCATGGGAGTTAGTAGGGTATTGACAGTCTCAACAAAAAGATAACTAAAATATAAAATCTGGGCACTATGGCGCATGCTTTAATTTTAGTGACCTGGGAGACTGAGACAGATTGAAAGTTTGAGGCCAGCCTCAGCAACTTAGAGAGACTCTGCCTAAAAAGAGCTGGTGATGTGTCTCAGTGGTTCAGTGCCCCTGGATTCAATTCCCAGCCTACCCTCCAAAAAAAGACCCCCCTCACTTGTTTAGAAATGAAGAAATTCACATTAAAATAATTCATGACTCAAAGATAGTCCCATGGAAATATTGTATTGGATAATAAAAGTTATACATATTTATCAGTCAGCTGACTAATAAGAACCAAATGGCGTATGTAAACTGAGTATTTTGAGGAATGTGAAATAAAGGTGACTTTGTAATATGCCAACTTGGCTAATCTAAACGATATTTTCCAAAATTCCCTTCCCAATAGGTTTCAATTAGGTGGGCCACAAAGAGAGATTCTGATGAAAGGTTTGAAGAAGAAAAAGTAGAATATAACTGACAAGTTTCTCATAATTAGAAGATAAGAAATAACAAAATAACATTAGGACAAATGACAACAGAAAAATGGGTCAAAGACTTCAACAGACCTGCTTTTTCACAACTTAAACAATTCATATGGCCCGTGGACATTTGAAAGGTGCTCAACCTCATTTGTTGTTACAGAACTGTAAATTAGAACTACCATTACACAATCAATAGATTGGTGGAAACTAAAAAGTTTGATAATTCCAAGTTGGCAATACTGTGGAGCAATGGGAAATTACACCCTTGCTAATGGGAGTGTACAGTGGGAAAAGAGTAGGCATAATATAGTAAAATTTAACATACTTCCCTTATGACCCAGAAATTCAACTGCCAAGTAGATAAACTCTGAAGAAGCTTGTGTATATGTGGATACCAGGAAACCAGTATATACGGTGGAATGGGTTAAATGGTGGAATCTCAAAAGACATGTCCATGTCCTGACCCATGGACCCTGTGTGACCTTATCTGGAAAAATGATCTTTGCAGATGTGATTAAGTTAAAGATTTGAAATAAGATCATCCTAGATTATCTACGTAGTTTCTAAATCCAATGATGAGGGTCTTTATAAGAGAGACAGAGGGATACTTGAGACAGAATCGGGGTAGGGGGAGTGATGTGAATATGCAAGTAGAGATTGGAGTAGTATGGGCCACGTACCAAGGAATGCTTGGATCCACCAAAAGCTGGGAGAGGCAAGGGAAGTTCTCTTCCAGAGCCCTCAGAGGGAGGGTGATCCTGCCAACATCTTGATTTTGAACTTCAGAACTTGAGAACTCTGAGAAAATAAATTTCCATTGCTGCAAAACACCACATATATGACAATTTGTAACAGGCCCCATAGGAAACTAATACAATTGTTCAATGTCACATTTGGTGATGAAAACAAACCAAATATCCAGGAGGCACAAAATGAATAAATATACTTGGTAAAGGTATGTAGTAGAATAATCTACTGAAGCAAAAAGGAATAAAATATATATACACTATAATGTGGATGAGTTATAAAAAGATAGAGTTTGAAACAACACACATAAATTAAAATTGCATTTATATGAAGTTCAAAACTGGCAATATTGAATTATGTGTGGATGTATGCTTAAGTGGCAAAATTCTGATGCAAAGCAAGAAAATGTTTATCATGGAAGTTAGGGAGGGAGAGGGTTGTGATTGCATGGAACACCATTGGGGCCATGTGTGGGGCTCCATCCCCTGATCTGTGAATGGTTATGAGAGTATGTTCACTTTACAATTGTAGATTCTAAAATGCAGAAAATTCACATAAAATATATATGATCTACACATTCCTCTGCATCTGGGCTGTACTTCACAGTTTGAAAAATTGAAACATTATGAATTAGAGTTAAAATGATGGCATAATAAACAGTAATTTAAAAAAGTCTTACTAGTATACATATAGAATGACAGAACTAAAGAAATACAAAGTTTAAAATACACCAGAACACAAACAAGAATTTAGCATAAAATAAAAATATCATTTCAGTTCCGTAGGGGAAGACTGGATTATTAAACCAATGGGAGCCATCTGGGAAAAAGACAAAAGTCAAATTCCACCTCATGGCCTGCAAAACACTAACTTGTGGATAGATCAAATTTAATGATTAAAAAATGAAACCATAAAATACTAGAAGAAAACATAATGCTGGATAAGAAAAGGCCTTTTTCAATTTGACATAGACCTTAAAGCCAAAAAGGAAAACCTTGATTAATTCAACACATAAAACCAAAAAGTTTTGTTAATATGAAAATAACATTAGCAAAATTGAAGGCAAATGATAAACTGGGAAAATTATTTCCAATCCATATCTGAGAGAAGGGGGCTAATAATCCTATTATATGAGTAGCTCCTACAAAATAATAAGAAAAATGCTAACAATGCAATAGAAAGATGGGCAAAAGCTATGCAAACAGCTCACAGGAGAGAAAGAAAAATAACTTCTAAATAAGAAAAATCAAAATTAAAGCTACAGTGAGATACTCATTTTAATTTTACAGATTGGAAAAAGCAACAAAGTTTGATAGCACAAAATGTTGGGGTGGGGGTAACAGGCACTGTTTTGCAGTACTCATGAATGTAGTACAACTTCTATGGATGTAATTTGAGGACATTAATCAAAATTACAAATACATGTAATTTACATGTACCTTTTGACCTGGCAATTCCACATCTAGGAACTGATTCTACAGATATACTAGCATGTGTGTGAAAAGATAAAGGAATACTAGATAGACATTAAGGAGAATGAAGAAACTGTGTGCTAATATGGAGCTATATCCAACATAACATTGTTAAGAAAGGAAGGTAAGGTACTGTGTAATAGTATGCTAGCATTTCTGTAAAAAAAGAATATGTGTGTCATTGTGTGTGTGTGTGTGTGTGTGCTTGCATAGATTATTGATGAATAATTGAAGCTGAGCAAGGGGTACATGGAGGTCCATTATACTATTTACCATTTTTGTGTGTGTGTATGTCTGGTAATTTCCATAATAAAAAGCTTAAAATATACTTACAATAATGACAGTAAAGAGTATAGAAAGATACACAAGAAACTGATAATATTGGTTACATCCACAAGCAATGTGTTAATTAGGAACTATGTTCAGTTGAGTAACAGTCAACAATAGTGATTTAAACACAGAGTATACTTTTCTCATGTATTGAGATGTTTGGAAGCAGGCATTTGCTGGCTTTAGTCAGTTGCTCAAGGATGTCAAGAGAAAAATCTTTAATGATTCCTTTGGCAATTTTTTTTTACTGTATCAAATAGCTTCTGAAGCTATAGCCATCAAATATATGTTCCAGTTTAGGAGAAAGAGAAAATGAGAGGAATACCAAAGTGGGGCCTCTCCCACTGATTCAGTCCACTGTAAAGAAATCTCCAGAAACCCCAGCCAATGACTTCTATTGTCATTTTATTGGCCACTCTTATCTGGGAAATGTAGATTTGAAACTTACATCACTGCTACCCCAATAATCTCAGGATCTTGTTACAAAACAGATAAAACATGCTAACACAACATTAAAAGGAAAAAAAAAACCAGGTAGAACAAAATAAACTAATAGGAAACATCCCCAAACTGTTGAATAGATTAAAATTTTAAAAGATGCACAAACTCATGGCAATTTTGGTCAGGAGGAAAGAAGGTGAAGAAACAAATGTTGTAAAAAACAGGATGGGGTGTAACTTCAGATGCAGAGTCAAATTTTCTAAAACTTACAAGAGAATACTATCTGTAGTTTTATGTGAATAAATACAAAAATCTAGGTAAATAGATGACTTTCTATGAAAATATGAATTGACCAAGAAATAGAGAATACAATAAACCAATATCCATAAAAAGTGTTAAGATAGTCAAAGATGTATCTTTCAACACTATATCAGGTCCAAGTTGTTTTATGGCTAAATTCTTCTAAACCTAAAGAAGAAACAGGTAATTCTTTTTTAAAAAAAAATTTAGATGTTGATGGACCTTTATTTTATTTATTTATTTTTATGTGTTGCTGAAGATTGAATCTAGTGCCTCACATGTGCTAGCCGAGTGCTCTACCACTGAGCTACAACTCCAGCTCAGAATCAGGTAATTCTAATATTACATAAACCCTTCTTTTCATTATAAAAGATGGAAACAATCCAAATCCATTTAGGAGGTTATTATAACTCTGGTACCAAAATTGGAATAAGATAGCACAGTAAAATTGCTGCTTAGACCAATTTCTCTTATGAACAAAAGTACAAAGATACTAAATCATACCAATAAAAGAATATCTTACCATTCGCAAGTATGGTTTTTTCCTAAGAATGCAATGATGAATCCATATTAACAGAGTTATTATTGCAAATCACTTAATTACTGGTTAAAGGGGAAACAAATTTATCATTGCAACTAATGTAGAAAAAGCATTTGATAAAATTCAACCTACACCCCTTCATTGCCAGTCTCTAATGAACTCATTATGATCAATATGAGACAAGAAAGAAATATGGAGTATAAATACTTGAACAGAAAATACTATAATTATTCAGATATGCTATGATCATTTTCTGGAGAATCTAAATGAAACATTTGACAAATTATTAGTACTCATGTATGAGGCTTTCACAAACTTTATCTTCTCAACAGTGATGGAATAACAAATATATTTTTAAAAAGCCTCCTACTCCTAAGAGCAATACAAATAATAAAAAACTTTGAAATAAAATGTATTAAAATATGTGAGGTGGATGTGAAAAAATATAAAAAATTCAGGACATAAAAATAGCCTGAATAAATTATAAGACATATCATGTTCTTGGATAGAAAACATACTACTTTTAAAAGATGTCAATTCCCCTGAAATCAATCCATGCCTTCAATGCAATCACAATAAATATCACAAGATTTTAATGAAAACTAACAAGCCAACACTTAAACTCTCATTTGGAAAAAAATTATACAATATTGGCCCAAAAAACTTAAAGGAAAAAAATCTACTAGGCATCAAAACATATTATACACCTATGATAGTTTAAAAAGTATTGATGCAAGATTCTACAAATTAATTAATAAGATCCCAGAAATTCCAGAAACACACATGAAAATTTGTCAATTTAGGTAGGTGTGATGGCATATGCCTGTAATCCCAGGGACTCAGGAGGCTGAGACAGGAGGATTGTAAGTTCAAAGTCAACCTTAGCAACTTAGTGAGGCTTATTTTTTATTTTGAGACAGGGCCTCGCTAAATTGCTGAGGCTGGCCTCGAACTCATGATCCTCCTGCCTCAGCCGCCTGAGTCCCTGGGATTACAGGCATGCAACCACCATGCCTAGATTTATATAGTTTTTATGTTTAGATATTTTAATTATTCAGGAATATATTTTCATCTATGATACCTAGGTAACATCTATCTACTCCTAGTCATTGGATAAAGGTGATGTTATTAAACAAGGCACAAAATGTGGACACTCTGAAAGAAAATCCTAATATGTTTGATGGAATAATGATGAAAAACACAATTTCTGCATGACAACAGATGTGCCAGCATCAATTAAGTTAAAAACAGCAGCATGGAAGAAAGTATTTGCATCATGTGGAGCAGATGAAGGGTCGCTACTAAGCATATGAAAGGAATTGTAAGTCAGGAGGAAAAATGGCAAAGAAGATGAACAAGTAGTCTACAAAAGAGTCAATTGGGGTGGCCTATAAATATATGAAAAGATGCTCAAACTGAAAAAACTAGTAATGAGAAAAATGCAAATGAGAAAAATACTATTTTTGGACCATCAGTGTGACTGATATTGGGGGCCAATGGGAACTCTTTTTTTTTAAATCCTTTTATCTTTCTTACCTTATTTTTATTGGTGTATTATAGTTGTACATAATGGTGTGATTCACTGTTATATATTCATGCATGTACACACAATAATAATATAATTTGGTTAATATCATTCCTCATTATTTCCTCTTTTCTTCCCTGCTCCTACCCCTAGTCCCTTCCCCATCTTTCTTTTTCTTTTTCCTCTCTAGCTTCTGCATATGAGAGAAAACATATGATCCTTGACTTTCTGAGTTTGGCTTATTTTGCTTAACATAGTGGTGTCTAGTTCATCCATTTTAGTGCAAATAACATAATTTCAGTTTTCTTTTTGGCTGAATATATATATATCACATTTTCTTTATCCATTCATCCATTGATGGACACCTAGACTGGTTCCATAGTTTGGCTATTGTGAATTGTACTGGTATAAACATGGATATGCATGTGTCATTATAGTATGGTGATTTAATTCTTTAGGATAAATACTTAGAAGTGGTATAGCTGGGTCATGTGGTGGTTCTATCCATTGGGAACTCTTGCACATACTTGATACAGACTCTTTTTAAATTATTTATTTAATATATTTTTGGTACTGGGGATTGAACCCAGGGGTGCTTTACCACTGACTCACATCCCCAATTGTTTCAATTTTTTTTTTTTGAGATAGGGCCTTGCTATGTTTCCCAGGCTGGTCTCAAACTTGCTATCCTCCTACCTCACCCTCTCAAGTAGCTGGGATTACAGGCTGTGCCATTGCACCTGGTTAATAGCATCTATTTTTAAAATGCCTGTACTCTTTGAACCCAGTAAATACCACTTTTTGGTACTGTGAAGGACACTGTTCATTGCCTCCTTTGCCTGAGGGCTGTTCCTTCTGGCACTGGGCTGCTCAGTTGGACTATTCCCCTAGCTGCCCTCAGGGCAGTTAAGTGCCAATTAAGTAATAGTTCACCAATGGAATTAAAGCAGTGGTGATGTGTCCAACTTCTGCCTCATCTGCTTGGAGGGACAGTGCTTGCCCTGGATGTGTACACCCTTCATCCTCTTGCTCTTCACAGGAGCCAGAGCACAGACATGACACTGTTACAGTCTGACTGTGGTCAAAGCAATGCCATCCATGGGACCACTGTGCAGCCACAGCTGTTTGTTAGTACTCCATGATTGGGTTAGTACAGATATCAGGAAGAAGTGCTTCGAAGTTTCTATAGAAACTGTATATTACCATGACATATTTACTGCATGTTAGAAAAGTTTCAGTCTGCAGTGGATCAGAGGAAGTGAACTATCTTTCCTCATGTGTGCTTTGAGAAACACCGCCCTTGAGGAGAGGGAAGAAACATAATGTAAGGAGCTAGGGTCCCTGAGTGACTGCATGAAGCAGAGCTGCCCCCATCAACAGGCTGCTCAGCTCAGACTTATGTGTGAGAGAAATGGTATTCAATTCTCCCTACACCAGGGCTGGGAATATAGCACAATAGTAGAATTGTTGCCTACCATGTGCAAGGCCCTATACTTGATCCAGAGCACTACAAAAAAAAAAAAAAAAAAAAAAAAAAAAAAAAAAAAGCAATTTCTCTGAGCCATTGCATCATTGCAGATCTCTTTGTTGAAGTCATCCAGCTTTCTGCCCTTCCTAACTTGGCATCTGTCCTGTAGCTCACATCTGTGCACAAGAGATTGGGGTAAGGCTGCATATGTGGCACTGTTTCTCTCAACAAAACCCTGTAAATGCCTGAATGTTTAGCAAGAAGGGTGAATAACCCTTGCTAAATCCATTCTGTGGAATATCTAGCTGTAGTTACCATCCTCCCAGGTATACTTACTTGAAAGTAACTTGCAGAATGATCAACTCTATTGTATATACACATATAAATATACAGAAAAATGTCAGAACATATCTTCCCAGAAAGGAAGAGATTAGGAGTGCCAAAGAATGGTTTAAAGGGGATTTTATTTTATCCATATTTATTTAAAAATTTAAAATGACATTATATTTACATTTTGCTTGTGTAACTAAAAAGAAACTTTAAAAGAATATAACATAAAGAATATTCACACATTGATAATAGCAATAGAAGACAGATTTACCATACAACTCACTGGTTTGGCATACTGGCTTTGGTGGCATTAAATAAAAGAACTTTAAGAATGCAATTGAATATTTGATTGTTTGACTTCATTTAGGTCATGAGTGTTTCCAGAAAAAGTCCCAAGGGGAATTCTACATGTTGCAAAAAAAAAAAAAAAAAAAAACCAGGAAAAGCTCTAAATTTGTGTACAAGTGTACAATTTCATCTTTCATAAATCATCTCTTATTCCAAAATAATAAAGAATATGAACATATGAAGAAAATAAAGTGTTCGAAGAAAAAGAAGGTTCTTAAACAGATTTTTATCTCAACTAAACAAGCTTCAAGCCAGACTTTACAAAATGCTTTAGGAAAACAATTGCTGAAAAATTTAAAGGGAATCTTGCCACAAAAACTCTTCTAGATGCTAATTGTTTTCAGTAAAGGCAAAGGATTTTTGAGAATTGACCAAGTTGTTAATCCTAAGAAGAAAGTTCCTTGTGGTAAACATGCTGCTAAAATCTTTCTTCAGAGAGCCAGTCAGCACCAGCAGCAGCAGGTGGAAAGTAGGCGAGAGCAAAGCTAGGGGCTAGCTTCAGGCAACAGCAACGAGAGGCCCCAGTTTCTGCACCAGAAGGCCACCTCTAAAAGCTGGAGTATGCAAATGGATAACAAAATTATAACAGTTCTATTTTGAGATAAATTTCAGAATTATTGAGCCTCAGAAATTCATTCCCTGATGGCAAAATTTGGACTTTGGCCTTGGCCATTTGACATTAGACAAATGTGTCCTTGACGCCCTTCCAAAGTGAGCTTGGTACTGTGAGACCTCTTGAGGATCAAGGTCAATAGACCCCAACCTCTACTATTAGACTCCCCTCCATTTGGCCACCAAGTCTGTAGGCAGCTCCTGATCTTGGCGACTTAGTTCATTATCTTAGTCCATATAACAGAATATCAGAAACTTGGATAATTTACAAGAAAAGAGGTTTATTTTGGCTCCTGGTTATGGATACTGGCAAGTATAAGACTGAGTAGCCACATCTGTTGAGGGCCTTGTGCTACTTCAACTCATGCCAGAAAGTGAAAGGGCAAAGGGTCCATGTGGAGGGAGAACATGAAGAGTGACCTTGCTTTATAACAACTGGCTCTCTTGGTAACTAATCCAGCCCCAACAGAATGACAACTCACTCATGGCAGAAAAGCATTCATTCATTCATCAGGGTTCTGCCTCCCCCCATGACCAAATACCTTCCAATAGTCACTACCTTGCAATACTGCCACATCAGGGACTAAGTCTTTACATGAGTTTTTGTGATGACAAACCATATTCAAACTGTAGCAGGGACCTTCTGAGCAAAGGCTGAAGTCTCTACCAGTCCCATCCTCTGTGCATGTGATACTCATCTTCCACCTCAAACCAGAAGGCTGGCTGCTCTCTGCTAGTGGCTCCCTTGGAATGGACATGGATCAGGTCCTGGTTGCTTGTTCTCAGGACTTGCTCAGGGCTCTGGCTCCTTTTCCCCAGCCTTCAGCCCCACCAATTCTCTACCATGTGGCACGCTTAGGGCTCTGGGCCACACCTCACCTGGATGAGCCTCCCTGAGTCTCTTTGTATTGTCTGAGGGCAAGCCAGTGTGAGCATAGGAGGTGCTCTTGGGAGTCATCCTGCCCCCAGCTCCCCACCTGGACATGCTGCAGAATCCTCAGAGTGCACCATCTCCCAGCTCCATGTATTCACTGCCAGCTCCTTGACTATCTCATGGAGCCACATCATGTACCAGGTTGAGTAACATCATGGACACTGCATGGGATCCATGACTGGGCTCCACAAGAGCTGGGGCTGACCCAGCCCCGACAGGTCCTCTCAAAACCAGTGGAGGATCTGAACCATGACCTTCACTGCTTGACTCTGCAGGGAGGGGAGGGGAGGGAAAGTCCAGGTAGAGGCCATGTTTTCTCTGTCCCAGCCGTCTTATCCCTTAGGAACCTGTAGGGTACAGTGGATTTGGCACTGAGGTGGGAGTGCTGTGTACGATCATACACTCCAAGGACACCTTCTCCAAGGGCTACTCTGGGACAGGTCCAAGGTCTGCTGGGGACCAAGCAGATCCATCTCATCCTGCATTGGGTCTTCTAGTCTGGGACTATAGGCCACTCCCAGGCAGTGGGGCTCGGGTCCATAACACAGGGGGCACAGAGAGGAGGGAGAGGACCCCTCCCAGCCAGGCAGGGGATGTGGATTGCTGTCCAAGGCCTTGGTGGAGGTAAGAAATGTGTGGCTCAGAAGTGAAGACCTCTCTGGGTCAGGGAGGAGACATCCATTGACTGAGAATAACAATATAGTGCAGTAAAAGGAGGCATTGCTGGGCCTCAGGGGCCAAAGGCAGGAGCCAGAAGCTCAGGATTCAGCAGAACTTACGATAGGGAAGAGAGGACTTGAACTTTCAGATAAAATTGGCATTTTAACCCTGTATTCTGATGCTGAGTTGGGCCACGTCAGGCTGGCACATAGAAAGTATGACCTACTGTTGGATGGACTAACGAGGACAGACAGAAACAGGTTGAGAATCTTTAGAAAAATGGGTCAGAAGACCACTGGGGAAGTGAAGCTAAAATGCAGTGAGCATCAGAGCAGAAGCCACTTCTCTCCCTGAGCCAGCTGTCCGTCCTGGGTGGTCCTGTAGGTAGAAGTGGGTGGGGGAGAGGGTATGAAATGAACCTGGGCTAGGCAGACAGGAGGGGTCATGTAGACACTGGCCCATGAGTTGCTATGCAGAACACTGCCAGGGGGCCTCACAAGATCTTTTCAATAATTTTGAATGTGTTACTGAAGGTGAGAACCAGGAAGTATATCCCTGTTTCATTAGATGCCTTTGTGCTTGTTCCATAGAGGATGGTGCTGGAGAAGCTACCAGGCTCAGGAAGTCAGGGGCACTAGGAAAGGCAGGAAGGAATGTTTTGAACTCTGTACTAGAGGCCTACAGGACCCCTGGAGAGAAATCCCTGATTGACTCCTCCCCCACAGTCTGTGCTGGCTGTCCAAATGATTTGTGGTTTTGACCCATGCCAAGTGAAGCTTGCTAGAACAGAGCTTGCATACATTTTAAGGAAAGAAGGTGGAATTCTAAGAAACAAGCACCTCATGAACCAATAAAAGCAAGTGAAAGGTTCTTTCCCAATGACTGGCTTGCAAGCTGATATGGCTGGGCCAGACTGGGGCAAGCACACAGGCAGGTAGTTGCACTGTCATGTAGGTACTGTGAAACTCCACCTCCCTACAGCTGCTCTGGGGTGAGGACCTTGAGGAAAGATGACATGGCTCTTCCTTGGGTCTCTGCTAGAAGCCAGGGAAATAGTTGGTGGGGAAGTCATTCTCTTTTCTAGAATCTTCCTCTCTCCTGTTAAGTTTCCCATTGGGTTCCTGGAGCTTACTTTGTGTTTGTCTTTCTACAATTGGGCAGCTGTCTTCACAGTTGAGCCCTATTTGAGTTTGGAAGAGTCAGTAAACCAAGAGCCTCCTCTTTTTTTCGTGAAGCAGTGGTCACCAGAGAGGATCAACCACTAGCCACCAAAATGACTGACTTCCCTGCTCCCACCCCATCTAAGCTTAGAGAGGTGGGCTGATTCTCAAGTTCCAGAAACCATTTGTCACCCATTGCTGATCCCTAAGGAAGGAACTCAAGTTCTGACCTTATCTTCTGCTTTCATCTGGAATTCAGACTCTGGGAGTCCTAGCTGAGATGCAGAAAGTACCTGGATTGATGAATGTGACTGCCAAGGGATAGCTCAAAGCTCCAGGCAAACTAGTCCCTAATCACCAGGGTGCCTTTCTCCTCTCCAGGTGTCTATCAAGCCAATCCCAGCAGGGACCAAGATAGTACCTGGACCCCAGAAGGGAGTGATTCTTCAAGTATAAAGACATGCACCCCATGGTGTGAAAATAGGAGAAAGGGAAGAATTGATAAATAAAGCTTTGATAAAATAAGTCAAGGAAGACCAATGCCATTTAACATTTATTTATTGATGTCTACTTGATGCAAGGCACTGTGTTAGATTTGGTAGGGGATCAGACATGAAGGGCCACCCCTGTCTTCTAAGAGCTCACAATCTAATGGGCAGGGGAGGGTTGAGGAGGGGAGAGGAAAAGCCAAGTTCACAAACAGCTCTAGTGCAAGGCCAATTATAGTGAGTGCCATAAAACAGACAAGGTCATGAGAGTGGGGAGAAGTAAGAAGAGAGTGGCAACAACCAAAAGATGAACTGGGACAGGACACAACTACTGTTAACAGAGTATGCAAGTAAATTGAGGGTCAAGTTTAAAGAGACCATGCCTGTTTTTGAAAGTAAACACCCAAACTGATGCAATGAGAACTATAGAATACAGGTATCTAGTAACAGGAGTAATCACCCCCCCACCCCCAATACGATGGATTTGCTGGAAACACAGTGGGCTGTGATGAACTTATTTTATGGACCAAACACAGTTAAGGAAAGGAAGAATACTCAGAAAACCAATGATTATACTCACTGAGAGGAGAAGGCATAGGTTTTCACCCATCTTAGCAAACAGAATACAGTACCACATTTAAATAGGTATTCACAACAGTCAAGGTGGGACTTGGGCCAGGAATGCTGGCTGGGTAGAATGAGAGGAAAGCCAATATTGATTCTTCTCAAGAAGTAGCCAAATGGTCAAATGCAATTGGATATTGACAAGTTGCACAAAGAAGAGACCCACTCAAGCTGGCTCAAATCTAGGCTGGGGACACAGCATGGACTGACGAGGGCAGTAGCCAGTGATCCAGGAAACAGTGCAGTCAGGCCTGCCTTGTGGTGCTGGTATTGAACAGCTCTGGGGAGCCCAGTAGGAGCCCAGAGATCTTCATCTCAGTGTCACCCACAGGGGAAACACCTCTAAATACCACATGGCTTCCAACACCAAATAGAAACTTCAGTTTCCTTGTTTATACTTCACAGACCTGAAAAGCTCACTCTATCATCTCCAGCTGGCTCTAACGACTGGCTGCTGACCTTGCATCAGGTGTTTGGTTCTGCTTTAATTAATGTGGCCTAGAAGGGGGGTGGTGGGTCACATGGTACACAACAGGGTCAGGCCCAGGGCTGTAGGCAGGGCAGGTGCCATGCCATTTCAAGCACAAAACAAAGCACAGAGAACGCAATACAACCGAAGAAGAAAGAGGCCCACTGCAATCAGGTGGGAATTATTCCAGAAATGCAAGTGTGGGTATGATACAACTAATTGACAGTGAATCATAATATGCAGGAAAATGGTAAATGATTGCTTTCTTTTGAAAACTTCAGCAAGTAGCCAAACTCTAATAAAATTAATGGAGGGTTTCTTTGTTAGTATGGCAAGAAAAGGGTACTTTTACTGTGATCCAGAATTCCATGTAACCCAACAGCTCTCCATTTACCTTCCATTAGGAATACATGTGATTAGAAAGGAAAATGGAATGAGGTAGATACACGAATGCATAGACAAGCACATACCACAGGAAGCTTGCTCACATTTGCATTGGACATGGCAGTATACCTAGAGAATCCAAGAAAATCCACCCTCATGTTCCCGGAGGCAGAAGATGAACTCAGCCAAACTACAGACACACGTTAAAGCCACAGACTGATTGTGTTTGGATACAGCTGGGATTTTACCGCCAACATCATGAAAAGCCGCTTCATCAACAGGGATAGAAAAGACACAACCTTTAGTGTTAATTCTTAAAGAGGATTTGTCTGACAGAAAATTATAAAACTGAAATTAAAAAAAAAAAAAAAGTAAAGGAGGGCAGGAAGGAATGCCAAGACGCCATGTCCTGGCTGGGAGCAGTGACCACTATGCTACATTCAGAGCCAATGGTAATCTAGACTTCAACAGGATCCTTCATCAAACCTGATAAATGATGAATGAATGGTCAAGAAATGGCAGAGTCCTTCAAGGTAAAGGTGCCAGACTTGCCCCTGGTTGATGTCAACATTCCTTACCCAACGACAGCTATCCAAAACACATCCTAACAGCTCAAAAAGAGAAAACTGATCAGAGAAAGTAGTGATTTCAGACAGATTCAAAACTACTGCAAGAACTGAGCCCACAGAGCAAAAGGAGCTGCTATGTAACAAGTGCTGTTGGCTTCTCTCCAGCCTGGGGGTCAGGATGGAGAGGTTGCCTAGGGCCACAGTGGTGGCCTCTGAGAGGACCTTCTGGCCAAGGTCATGGGGGTTGCTGTTAAACCTTGCTTCCCAGGTTGGGGCCTGGAAAGCCCTTCCAGGCTGTGCCTGTTGGGGAGCTCTGCCTCCCCTTGGTGCCATAAAAGCACACTTCCTCTCCAGGCCCTTCAGTGCCCCCCGGGCACAGCTGCTGGGAAGTTTCAGGCCACAGCGCTGGTGTGGCCAGCTACCTCACTACTCCTTACTGCTGTTCCTCTTAGAGGAGGCTGCAGAGTGACAGTGCAGCCCCAGGATGACCAGCTCCTGTTTGGATGCCACATGGACCATCAGAAGGGCCTTGTTGTCCTCTGAACCCTTGCTTTATTGCCCCCCTCAGGCACAGCTACTGCAATTCCTAGTCCAGGCTTCATATAGCCAGCTTCTAGCAGCACGATACAGGCCACTGGAGGGCAGTTCCTCTCTGAGCCTTGGCTTTGTTGACCTCTTCAATATGGCTGCAGAAGTAGTGCTAGAACACATGGGCAAATTTCTCCTTAGTTGCCCAAAGCAGTGGCCACCAAACCAATCTCTTTCTCATTCCAGAGTCACTTGCTGGGAGGAAGCTGTGGTCCACATGATGATGTCAGTCAAGTGAGTCTTCTTGTGTCTGAGGAGATGTCTCGAGTGGATCTGCTGCTCAGTCACCAAATCCAAACCCGGCATTGTCAACGCTCCCGGGAACTTGAATGATGGCTGGCTGCTGCCAGACCAATTTTGGACCATCCTGTTGGTCTAGGTGAGGCCAAGCCCTGCTGCTGGTGGCTGGGGCTATACTGATGTGTTGTCACAGAGTGCTCTGGGCATTCCATGACAGACATATCTCTAGTGTGCCTCAGTGGTCAGGTTGGATAGTCAAATGCTGCCCACAGATATACACAGAGTCTGCATCTTGGATAGGAATAGGCATGCTTCTCTGGCCCTTTCCCATCCAGTTTGCCCACCTGGTGCATCTACCTTCTGATGGGCAGAGGTTTCAACTTTTCATTTGTGATTAAAATTCTAGAAGAAAATGTCGTCATAGCTAAATACTGAAGCAATGAAAGTTATGACTTAACAGACAAAAACAAGTGTTGGAATATGTAAAAATCAAAAGCCCGCACAACAAAAAATGTAAAAGAATTGCTACAAAGGGCAAAGAAATACAAGAGAACACCACAATCAATACAGAAAGAATTGCTATATAAAGTCAATATATTCAAAGGTAACTTGATAACTAGTCAAAGGAGATGAACGTACAATTTGCATTCAGGAAAAAAGAATCAGTATTTAAGTCATTGAAGGAAAGAAAGATGAGGCTAGTAGTCAGGAGGCCTGGTCCATTCCCAGTTCTAGTACTAATGAGCTGTAAAATGATAACAAGAAGTACGATGTCAGCAGATCATCTTCACTGAATGCGGACCTCTGTGCCAGGCCATCACATGCAGTGCTCTGCAGGCATGATGGCAGTCCTCTTGATAATCTTAGGAGGTAGGTACTGTGATTTCCTCCCATTTTACAGATTTGCAAATAGAGGGATGGTGAAGTACCATCTATGCCCCATACCAGGAGAGAGGCTTTTGTTCTCAGTGGGAAAGTGTCACCTCACCCTTGAGTCCTGGAGATGTGTCTCTTATTTGGGGCTGCTCTCTCGCCTACTTTATTTCAAATAAAATAGTGCTGCTTGAGAACAAGAGCCATAAGGCTGAAATAATCCAATTGATGCTTGTTTTGGATATACACAAGGGTCATCAGGTTGAACTGGTTTAAGAAACAAGGAGGCAAAGAACCTTTAACCCACATTCAGTAATCTTTACTGGGAGTATGACCTCAGGATGATGCTTCAGGTGCTCTAAGAAAACAAAACAAAAACCCTCCAGCCTTTTGTAAGGCCATTTGAAAAAGCACCACCTTAAGTACCTATGTTGTGGAGCTATAGGACTAACTAAGAAACACACAAAACAATTGTCCTAACCTTACATAAATATGTTCTTATGGCTTGGGAGGAAGTTTCTGATGAGAACCTCATGCAGGGATTGTCACAGTGCTACCACGCATAGATTATTAGATGGAGTGACTGGATATGGTCTGAGACTCAAGGGGGTTCCCATGTTGGTGAAGACTATGAGGTTGAAAATATATAAGAGGAGTTAGAATAAAATGATTTCTTGAAATGGAGCATGGCAAAAGGGAGTGTTTTCTAAATTAATATATTATTCTATATAATATGTGATTTACAATATGTATGTGTAACTAAATTAATAAATTAAATATTATAAGACACTTGAGTATTCTATTTACATCCCTAAAAATTTATAAATTCAAGTAGGCCAAAAAACTCTTTGGGAGAGGTGGGGTCACATTATCTTGATGTCATCATTGAACATCTCTGCATTTGTTTCCTTCAGAGGTGGGGCTTGGAGCAGATGAGCCACCAGGCCCCTCCCCACCCCCACATCCAAATTTCTCTTCTCATTCAAGGCATGATGATCAAAACCTCTTGACGGTACTTTCTGCCAGGTAAACTACCCAAACTAAGTTAAAATGGTAAAAGCTACTCTCAATGGGCATAATGAGAAATGTGTACACTTAAGAAATTGCTGGTGGCAGTATAAACTGGTTCAACCTTTTGGACGATAAAATAGATAAGCGCTACAAAACTGTTCATCTCCTTTGACTCCACCAACGGCCTCTTAGGACCC
>NW_026000256.1:32176-44663 GCF_001458135.2 Marmota marmota marmota | reverse complement strand
TGGCCCGTTTACTCGCGGTGGGTGGGCTGATGCTTCTGCAGCGCTGAGCGCCTCTTGAACACGCGGCCACACTCGCTGCACTCGCAGCGTCTCGCCCCACTGTGGATCCGCCGGTGGCGACTCAGGCCAGAGCTCCTGCGGAAGGCCTTGCCACACTTGTCGCACTCATAGGGTTTCAGTCCGCTGTGGATGCGCCGGTGCTTGATGAGGTCGGAGGGTCCGCGGAACGCCTTGCCGCACTCGCCACAGGCGTAAGGCCGCTCGCCGCTGTGGATACGCGCGTGCTCCAGCAGGCTGGAGCTCTGACGGAAGGCCTTGCCGCACTGGCCGCACTCGTAGGGCTTCTCACCAGTGTGGATCCGCCGGTGCTTGGTGAGCTCCGAACTACGCCGGAAGAGCTTGCCGCAGTGCGGACACCCGTACGGCTTGGCACCGCTGTGGATGCGCTGGTGTTCTGCCAGGCCATTGACTCCACGGAAGGACTTTCCACAGTCGTCGCAGTCGAAGGGCAGGTGGCCCGTGTGTATCCGCTGGTGCTTGAGCAGTTCCTGGCGATCCAGGAAATCTCTGCTGCACGACTTGCACGCGAAGGGCTTCTCTGAAGTGTGAAGCTTCTGATGTCGGAAGAGATGGGTGTTGGCTTTGAAGGACCGCCCGCACTCCTCACAGTCGAAGGGCTTCTCTCTGCTGTGCACCCTCAGGTGCTGACTGAGACCCGCATTCTTCTTGAACCTTTTCCCGCACTCCTCGCACTCAAAGGGCTTCGCCTCCCTCTCCATTTGCTCCCTCTTCTCTACGCCATCATCTAGGGCCTGACTAGGGCCGGGCTTGGGCTCCGCGGCCGTATGGCTCTTCCTGTGCTCATTAAACTCTGACACCCCCCTGAAGACCTTCCTGCAATCGCCACACTCCCAGCCCTTCTCCTCACTGTGAACCCTCTGGTGCTGGACAAGGAGCACTTTAAGGCGAAAGGTGTCCCCACACTCTTTACATGCAAAATGGTGTTCTATGGGCAGATTCTGTAGGTTCCCTTCCCTCCCGTCAGTGTTCCCATTCTGTTTGACCTCAGCATTTGGGTCACTGGCCCTTAGGGAGCTCGTGGAAGCCATCTCCTGAGGCTGGAGTTCTATATCCATTGTCTGGTGGTGGGTCATAGAAGTGCTTTCTGAAAGGATAAATAGAAGACACTGCAGACTATAGAGTGCACAAGGAAGGAGGCCACTCTCTCCTGTCAACAATTCCCCCACAACATAGCTGCTGAGCACAAGGACTAAAAGCCAAAGGAAGCTTGTGCCAGGAGGGAAGGATCAAGGGACCCTGACTGCTGGATATTGCCTACCAAAGGGATTCCTGGGAGGCTTCTCCTCCTGACAGGACACCACCCACACCCCTTAAAAGCCTCAACTGGGCTCCCAAACCTAACATTAGACCTCATGAGTTCAGCTGAACCCTCCAACCCCAACTTGACCCCACAATAGCTAAGCTGGGCCTCTCCCCAATTTCCTCATATTTCTCTAGGTTTCTTTTTCACTCACCCAGGTGCTTAGCTTGATCTGTACTGAGGGATGGGTCTGATACCAACAGCACTTGTCCTTGGGCCAGGTGCGAGACCAAGGTAGGGTTCAAAGCAGGAACTCCTGATATGGAGAAGGAAATGAGTCACAGAAGTAGCCACAGATGACATCAGAATGGAAGAAAAGGGAAGGCCTTTGAAGAGAAACTCTTCTGGATCCTCAAAAACTGGGCTAGTTGTGACCTTAGGTAAGTCATTTATGCAGATCAAATGGAGTTCCCAAGGGCCAGCTCCTTTCAGGGCTGATCGTTACCCTACTTTCTACCCTCTCTGTGTCCACCCACTGAATTTGAGCTCTTCCAGATCTGGGGACTTCCTAACTCCCAAACATAACCCCAACAGTCTTTCTTTCTAAGCACTCTTCCTCCCAACACATACACATCCCTGAGAGGTAAACAAGAGCTTGACCTCTCAACAGCAAACTCCAATCAAATGGCCATGTAATTTGTATAATTTGTGAGTTAAAAACATTCTAAACTATAGTAGCAGGTTTGCTCTAATTTCTTTCCAATAAAAGACTAAAGGGGGCTCTTTACATGTCATGAGGAATTGGGGAGTTCGTGTCACTGGAGATCTCAAATATAGCAGGCCCTTTACATTTCCCTATAACCTGGAGACAAGGCAAGCTTGTGTGGGTGTGGTTGTGTGCCCACTCCCTACTTCCAACAGGTGGTGAAAGTGGGGAAGGGCTAGAGGGAACCTTACCCACAGAAGTCATGTTCCCATAATATGCCAGTGTCTTCTGTTCAGGGTCCAGGCTCAACCATTCCCTTTTTGTCAGGTTCCACACATCATCAGATGGTACCAAAGCCTGAAAGAATTCAAAGGATGATTAGTCTTTCCATCTAGTCTGCAACGAAGCAGGGGTGGCACCAATAATGCCAAAAGCAAGGGGTGAGGGCCTGGAGTGTGTGTGTGCTGCTAACATGGAGATCCAACAACAAGCCCTGAGAAGTCCTGGAAAGAGAACATTGCCAAGCACAAGGAAACCTAGGCTGTGACCCTGGCCTCCCACTGTCTTCCCAAGGGACCTCAATTTATTCACTTTCCCAGATGGAAACTCAGCTCTCCCAACTATATGACAGAAATTCCAAGCCTAGTGGACCTCCATTCCTTGGCAGCCTCAGGAGAGAAGCAGAGGGTGGGAAGGAAGGTAGCAACCAGGGTTCACATTTTGCTGTATGTCATGCTGGGCAAGAGGCAGCGGCTGAGGCCAGAATCAGGGAACCGTGATGGAATCCCAAGCAAGGTAGAGGGAAGCACAGCTCACCTGGGCCTCCGGCATCTCAAGAGGGACTGCCAGGACCTGGTTTCCCGGGGCTCCGTCCTGGGGAAGGGCAAGACCTTGGGGAGCAGGTGGAGCTAAGGAAAGTGAAAAAAGCCATGAGTAACAACAACCCTGTCTCTGGGTCCCCTGGGATGAGACTGGTAATTTCCTGTTCCCTGGTTTTAAATATTGTTGAATCTTTTCTCACATGTTGGCCAAACAATAAGCCAGAGAATGGGAAAGCCTTAGAAAATACCTCAGTGGCAAAGTAGGCTGGCAAAGAATTAACTCAGGCAGGATGGGGGGAGCCAAGATAAGGCAAATGAATGCCAGCTAGGGCACAGTCACGACAGCCACAGAGTGTGACAGAGAGCCAATGGCAGGGAGACTAGCTTTCAGAGGCAAGCTAATCACAGGCCTCTCTCACAGTATGCAGGATGGAGGTGCACAAAGCAGAATACCAGCAGAAATGATAGGAGATGAGGCATCTGTAGGAGCTTTGTAGAAGGCAACACTAAACTGGACCAGGTGACTGAAGGGAAGAGAGGCAACAAGGAATAGGAACCCAGGCTTTCTGACCAGTGGTGAGGCTCTTCAAAGCCACAACACATGGAAAGATTCCACTGGGTGAAAGACAATGAGAACATTTCTCTCACATATTCAACAAATGAAAAGCTGAACAAAATTGGAAAGACCAAAGAGAAGATCTTCAAACACCAGGTTACTAAATAAAAGACCTGGACAACATAGACAGGTTACCTTTTCCTTCCAAACTGCAAAATAAGTGAAATAAGACCCTAGCACAGATGGCTCTGTACCACAGGCCTCCCACTTCAGTGAGTTGCAGAGTTTGTGTTCTGATGTCAGTTCAACTCATGGAAGTGAAAAGGAAGCACATTTTAAAAAATTTCACAGAAATTTATTCAGTAAAGTAGAAGAAAGAACAATGAAAACTTATCTTAACTCCATGAGCGACAAATGGATGGGCCTGTAATTATTTTCTGTGCAACTCCAATAACCTCATGTTTTTCGTTCCAGGGGCCAGAAGGCCCTAAGCTATGAATAATAAAATCAAAAACTCAAGAAGACTCCTAACTCGGTGGCTCCCTCAAGGGAAGTGTCATCAATTTTACCTGTGCAGTGTCTTCTGAAAAACCTCAAATATTATTCTTAAAATTTCCTTTTTTATTGGTGCATAATAATTATATATAATAGCAGGACTCATGTGACAAATACTTGTACATGCGCATAACATAATTTGATCAGTTTCATCCCCTAACATCCCTTTACCCTCCCCTCCTCATTTCCTCAATCAACTTCCTCTACCTTACTAGTCTCCTGTTTTTCTGGAAAGGAAGCATTTTGATACTAGCTTAAGCACTATAAAACCCCAATACTCCAGAAAGACTTTTACATAAAACTGAAGGTATTATATTAAAAGAAATGAATGGAAACTTCCATTTATAGCCATGATGGAATAACAAGGAACAGATTTTACATCCTGCCATGAACAAATAGCAAACGGGAGAAAATATATGTGAAACAACAGTTTTCAGACATTGGACAGTAGGAAGCACAGGATCATGATCCCAGAGAGAACAAATGAGGCCAGTCATCAGTAACTCAGCTCTCTGCCTGGAGGCAATTTCCAGACTGAGAGTTTAAGGAGGGTAAAATTAAATAGAGCTTAGTGGCTTCACCAAGTTGAAGAGACACAGGCCAGCATTCAGGGTAGCAGAGGCAGCTGGAAGTTGTAGAGCAGAGTTCCAGAAAGGAGTGTGCTATGCTGAAAACAGCTTCAAAAATCTGCATAAGGTTTCCCTTGAGTCTTTCCTAAATACTAAGCATGCGGGCATACAGTGAAATTCCAAAGGGCTGCAAAAGGAAAAACTAAGAAAGTATAAAATGAACAATTCCCGGAATAAGCAAAGATAGAGAGATGTTCAAGGTCTGACTGACCAGCATCCTCTCTGATCAACTAGGACATTCAGTAGTGAATACAGAGGGACCATGCCTCAGTAGTAAGGCTGGACTATCCAACAAACGCTTAAAACTCAGCTTCAAAGAGATCAAACGGATCCACAAGTAGTTATTTCTCAAAATCCAGACACTCAATCCTTACAATGTTCAACATCCAATCAAAACCTGCTGGGGACAAACTCTGTCTTTTGACTGAAATGTTTAGTCCATTTATATTTGACCTAATTGTCCATGTAATCGAGTTTAATTTGTTGTCCTAATATTTATTTCTCTTTGTCCCATCTGTTCTTTTTCCTTTCCTTTTCTCCTTTCATTTTTAAAAATGAAGCTCAGAAAGAAAGCTATATAATAATAGTCAAGTTTCTGAAAACCAGTGATAAAAAGAGAAATCTTAAAGTAAACAAAGGAAACAAATGATACTTTGTACAGAAGAACAAAAATAAGAATAGTGAGTGACTTCTTTTTGGAAAATGTGCAAACTCAAAAACTACTAAATAACATTTTAAGTGCTGAAAGTGGGGGAAAATCTGGCAACCTAGAACATTATATTCAGGGAAACTATCCTTCAAAAATGAAGGAAAAAATAAAATTATTGTCTTGCAAAATCTGAGAGAATTTGTCTCCAGTAGCTCTGTACCATAAGAAATATAAAAGGAAGTTTTTCAGAAATAAGGAAAATGAAATAGATGAAACTTGAATTTACCCAAAGACATGAAAAACATGTGGAATAATGTACGCATGTGTGGGCAAATAAGCAATACTTTTACCTTCCTAATTTTTAAATCTTTAAAAAAATAATTGGGGCTGGGATTGTGGCTCAGCAGTAGAGCACTCGCCTAGCACAGGTGGGACCTGGATTCAATCCTTAGCACCACATAAAAATAAAGGCATTGTGTTGTGTCCATCTACACCTAAAAAATAAATGTTTAAAAAAATAATTGACCATTTCAACTGAAAATAGTGAAAAGGTAGCGTGAGGTTTATGACATATAGAAGTAAAATGTGATTGTGTGTTTTAACAAGTCCTCTGAGACTCCTGTGCATACTAGCAAGCTGATAGTGGAGATAAAATACAATACCAAAAATCATCCAAAAGAAGAAAAGTAAAGAAAAAAAGGAAAAAGAACATATGGGACAAAGAGAATTAAATACTAGGATAGCAAACTTAAACTTGATTACATGGATAATTAGGTTGAATATAAATGGAGTAAACATTTCAATCAAAAGGCAGATTGCTATACTGTACTAAAAAACAAAATGTGACTGTGCTATTTACAAGGAACTTTAAATATAAATACACAGGTGGGTTAAGAGAAAAAGGATGTAAACAATATAGTATACCAAAGGAGGAGTGTAAATAACCCAATATCATTAAAAAAGGTATTTTGTGGGGGTGGGGGGATAGGGAGAAGGCGAATGAGCTCTGGAGATACTACTGAAGAGTCCTAGAACTCACAGCAGGAAGAAAACTGGAGAGTTTAAATACGACATTAACAGTTAGTCAATGTAGGATGACATGCAGAGATTACAAATACATACATTCTTTTTTTTTTTTGTATCAGGAATTGAACCCAGGGGCACTTAACCACTGAGCAGCAACATCCCCAGCAGTCCTCCTCCCACCACTTTTTTAAAATTTTGAGACAGGACCTCACTAATTTGCTTAGGCTGGCTTTGAATTCATGATCTTCCTGCCTCAGCCTCCTGAGCCACTGGGATTACAGGCATGCGCCACTGTGCCTGGCTTGAATTCTTTATAGAAGATACACACAGACATAATAACTCTTGATTGAAAACCCAAAGAGGGTAAAGAAAGGGGAGTAGACAACTGAGTAAATATTTGTGTTTTCAGAGAAAAAGGATCAAGCACACCTATACTGCAGTGTATCTGCAGCCACATAGGAGAAGAGTCAAGGTCTAAAAATGTTTGTTTTCTGTTTCTGGTTCCATTTTTAGTAGCAAAGGTGAATTTCATGGGTATCAGAAAAGAGATTTTGGTGGGGCTGGTGCTGTAGCTCAGTGGTGGAGTGCTTGCCTAGTATGTTTGAGGCACTGGGTTTGATCCTCAGCACCACATAAAAATAAATAAATAAAATAAAGGAATTCTGTCCAACTACAACTAAAAAATATTTTTAAAAGTAAATTCAAAAATAAGGGCATACAAATACAATAACATGATTTTAAAAAGATTTTGATAATCTTTGGATGAGAAAAATGCTCACCATGCAAGAAGACAAGGGCTGAAGCCAAGGAGACAATAGGGAGTGGCCCTTGGGATCAGATCAGAAGACCAGCACTTCCTAGGATGCCCACATAGGCGAAGCAAGCACAGGATCGAAGGGCTGAGAGGATGTGTGGGCAGTCTGAGAAGGGGGATGACCAGAAAGCCTAGAGACAGATCTCCCAGGCTCCTTCCCACGTACTATCTACACTATCAGCACAGTGGATGGGTGCAGGCAGAAGCCCTCATTTGGCACTAAAATCCATGGAAGCATTATTCCCATTTTTAACTGGCCACGTGGCACAGGTGTTTCCTCAGTGTGTGTACATTCATCCTCAGGTACTCAGCATCCAAGCCCTTCCTCTCTGGGGTAGAGCCCCTCTGGCCCATTGCACTTCTTCTGGCATATGTTCACTGTCTAATTTGATTGTGGCTTCCCATACAAATAAACTGGTCCTGAATTTATTTTTTTAACAATTTGCTTCCAATTGATATTGATGTCTGGCTGCTGAATGAAATGGAAGGGGGACATTGTGTTATATATGCTGCCCTCAAACCACAGACCCAAGGCCTTATCACCCCTACAAGGTCCTGGCCCAGCCCACCAATTACATATCCTGTCCCCCAAGTGTCAGTCACTCCATCCAGAATACTGACATTCATGTACTTCTAGATATGTCAAGGCTGTGGCCCTTAAGGCCTTTAAACCTGCCCATTAATTACATCCCTACAGCTTATCAGAGAGCTCCTTCTAATAATTCAGGCCTCAACTCAAATGTCACCTCCTCAAAACCTCTTCAGTCTCCAGCCTCATCTGTTTACTTGGAAAACCTTCACTACCTAAAAATTCTCCTAGGAAGTTGCTTGTTTTTCCCAGGAAAAATATCAGCTCCAACAGGACAGGGCCTTCTTTTCTTGGTCACCCCCGAATCCCTAGTGTCTGCAGCAAATTGTGGAGCAACTTAAACAATGTGTGTGGGGAGTGGAATGTTAAATGCAGTGAACTTCCATTTATGCAGCACTCAGTATGTGTATTTGGAGCTGTGTGTCTTCCTTCCCCTAATTTAAATGATCACATCTATGGCTATTGTCACCTCCATTTTACAGAGAAGGAAACTAAGGGTCCACATTAAGTGGCATGTTTAATGTCCAGCTCCCAAGACCAGAGAAGAAAGAAATATGCAGCCCTATTTTACCAGGCTATAATACAATAGGCTGGTAGGGAGCAAAAGAGAAGCCTCATTGTATGCATGGGTGTTTGGGGGCTGCCTTTCAGTCTTCCTGTTAAGATGCCACTGCAGATCCTCACTGAACAAGATACACAAATCATTCTCTCATGTGCACACATGCACACACTTTCACTCTCTCACACACAGTTCTTCCAAGCCAGCCAAGTTTAATTGAACAAATCCTCCTGAAGTGTTCCATTTAATTGAGTGAATCCTACCAAAGAATTTTACTTAATTAGAATGATTAACTGTTAAAATCCTGGAGCCACAAGCCCCAAATGAATTGTTAATTATCCCTTTCCATGTAGCAACAGGAGTGGCCCTTCCTGTCCCAGATAACCCAGGGGATTTGGCTTGAGAGCACTTCAACTCTCAGTAGCTGTGTGATCACCACCCACAGTAACAGAGTCCAGAGACACAGAGAGCCAATTTAGAAGGTGTTCATAAAAATAGGAGGAAAAATGTGGGCCTTACTTTCACAAAATGAAGCTAATTGCCAAATAATTAACCGAGTGTTATCAGGTAACAGAGCATCAGGAAAAACTAAGGAAGATCATTTTTTAAAGATAATACATATGGATCCCCATTGTAATTAATAATAAAATTATCATCAATCCTGAAGACAATCAGATCACTTAGAGTGCATGATATACAACTGTTCTACTTTAAAATGGTGGAACTAATTTGGAAAAAAAGCTGGATGCTGTGACCAAAGTGACAAACACAGGTGTCTACTGCCTTCTGAAAGGATCTTCCAGGATCAAGGTCAAAGCAATTTCAGACAGAATATGAAAATCACTGTAGTGCACCCAATGGACACAGAGACTAATGCTGACCTTGAATGGAAGGCACTTTCACTCAGTGCAGAAAAGAACACCCCAATCTCATGAGGTGCACTCCTACTTATGACTGGGAAATGGAAGCAGATATACAACACAGGAAAACTAATCTCCAACTCCCACCGAAAAAAGGCCCTGACAAGGTCAACTGCAGATTCCACAGTGGACCTAGCCAAGTGCCATGTATGCTACAGCTGTTTAATATTTGCTGCTAGAATACATAGACAGTGATAATGTTAGTGTTAACCTACTGCTGAATAATTTGAAAAATGATGCTTAAGCCCATGCCAGTGAACAAATCTTCCTGCTGAGTGCTTTAGATCACAATGTAAGTTTTAACCAACCAACTTATTAAAATTTACTGTGTGGAATTGGAAATGCTAAGAGACCCCCAAATAATCATTTCACTTTGATCTGAAAGAATAGAAATTGAGAGTTTATTTCAACAGAAACAAAAACTGACCCACGTCACAAAAAGTGGTGAAGAATTAGGTGTCTTCTGGTCACACTGGACTTAGGATGTCCTGAGGGTGTCTGCCTACTAGTAAAAGCAGTTATTGAGCCTAAAAGATCAACTTTCAACTGATATGACTGCACATGCAGCCAAGCAGTGTCCCTGGACAGATGCTGTCCTTCCCTGGGGTGGGGTAGAGGTGGGGAGAGGTAGCAAGCCTACCCAAACAAGACCCACCTGGCAGCTTGGTGCCCAAATACCTGGACTCCCATGAGCATCTAAAGAAGGACCTGCAGCAGAATGTCCTCAGGCCAGAAGACAGCAGGTGGCTTGTGATGTTCAGTTCAGTTCTGGGCCAAAGCAAACATGCCCCAAAAGGTGTAAACATAAGAGACCTAGTTTCAATGGTGCCTTCAGCTTCCTCTTCCATCCAATGATCTCCTGGATTCCCAATTCTCTGTATTGGATATCATCTCTCCCTTGTGCTGTGTCTCCAGGTTTGCAAGAACTGTCTCCGGGCAAAGACCATTCAAAAACTCTAGCATATATGGAAATCAAAAAGCTTCCAGAACTTGAACAACTTTGTTCACCATGTCATATCCCCACCCATGGGTATTCTAACAGCAAGGCCCACCTTATGCCAGCAGGTGTGGTCTGTAAACACTGAGACTTACCCAAAAGAGACATACAGGGATGACTCATCATGTCTCTGAATGACACTGGACACCGTTGATTAGTTCGGTAGGTAAGGTCCCACCTGTTGGATTGAAATAATCCAGATAAGCAGAGGCAGGCTTGAGTGCACTTTCCAGGAAACCTCTCTTCTTGTATAGCGAGTGCCCAACAGTAGGACAGACTGTGCAATTCAATACGCACTGCTGAGGTCCTCATGTGCCCTAGGCAGGCCAGAATGTGAGTGCTGAGTTGGTCTCTGGGCAGCAGCCCGTCCTGGCCTTAATGTTCCTCTAACGTGGCAGGCTGAAAAGTGTATGTGAAGGCCCCATTTGGGCCCATCCAGTAGACTGCAAGCCGCTGCTACTTGAAGTAGCAGGATCCTAAAGGGCCAAAAGCGGGTGTCTCACCAGGAAAGTCTGTTACTTTTGGGATATTTGTGTCTGTGTGTGTCTTTTTCTGTGTGTGTGGGTGGAAAGGCATCTGTTTCCTCTCTCATTTTGCCTGGGCACCTGTCTCTCTCTGTTTAGGTTTCCATCTTCTTTCCCTTCTATAAAAAGCCAGAAGGTAGTCCAGAAGGGGATTTTTTAGTGTTTGTTGTACTTAATTGAGGAAAGGTTTATGTTCCCATTTCCCCAAGAAGATGCATGGTATCTTACTAAAAATCAAAATAAATTGTAAGTATAGCCTCACTGAGGTTACATTGTCTAGATATAAACAATTTTAAATTGGGGGTGCAGTGGGATGCTGTGCAAATCCCAAGGATCCCTGGGCCATCCAGGAGACCAGGCAGGTTTGGAAGAGCTGGATCACTGCGTTAGAAACCTGGTTTCGAGTTTAATGAAAACTGAAGTAGCAGAGCAGCAGGTCTGGTGGGCCAAGAAATATGCATTCTCAACAAGCACTTCAAAGACTCTGATGTGGACACTGGGCTTGTCTAGAATCTAGAGGCTCCCTTACCTCAGGCTCATATGATACAGTGCTCCTGCCCAGGAGCCTCCTGAGGCTGAAGCCCACTGAGTCTGTGGCAATGGTCAGATTTCTGGGAAGAGAATTCACTTTCAAGAAGATTTTCCAAGGGGTCTCTCCAGGAATATTTTGAGGGAAATTCACTGGACTAAACAGACACTATGCAAGTTGCTTCTATGGAAAGGTCCAATGGCAGAAGGGTTGAGTACCTAGTGGAGTCACTATTCCAGAGATCTCATCTGAAATCATAAAGGAAAATGTTGGGGCTAAGGTTGAAATGTTTCACTAACCAAGGAGACTAGAGGGGGACGCCAGCTGGGCTAAGCCAAGGCTGGCTGAAGGATGTCAGTTGGAACAGGGTGGGACCTCTGGGAAGAGGGCCAGGAATTGGGGGTGTTTGAAAGGTACCATGGGCTTTGGGCAGCAGTTGAGTGTGTAAAAGGACATGTAATTAATCACCAAAATTTAGAGTGGAGGAACCAGCAAAGGAGTTTAGGAGGAAGAGGTAGTGGGGTGAGGTGTGAGATGGTGGTCCCCCAAAGCCCTGTTCAGACATAGGGTCTTGAGATCTCTTTACCCTGTAAGGGCTGCCCGTTTCCTCCATTTCCTTCCCTCCAGCTCTCATGCCTTAGACAACAGAAGTGTCCCATTCTCCCCACCAAGCTGAGACTTGACCCACACCCAAATGGGAAGGACCGACCCCCCCCCAGCAGAAACCATCCCTAGCGCCCTAGATTGTGGCTGAACCCCAACTGCATATTGGGGAAAAGCCCTTTAAGACCCTCCCCCTCAACGCTTCCTACCACATCGCCTCCATTGCGCTTGGGGTTACGGGTTGGGCACCCTTTCTCATCCCCTGACCAGTTCCTACCCATTAGCATCTTCCACAGGCAACGTAGGTAGGCCTCTGCACATCAGCAATTCCCGCCCTTACCGCCGTCCCCCACCCGCAGCTGGAAGGCCTTCGGGCCTCGTCGTACCCGCCATCTGGGACCCATCCCCCTTGGCCCCTGGCCCGTACCAAGGCCGAGCAGTTCTCCATACACTGAGACGCCCCTTCCCCCGCATATGCTCCCACCACTGGCACATTCGCTTCGCCCCCCCAGTACTTCCTACCTCGATCCGGTGTGCTCACTCAGGCCCGCACATCCTATCGCCTCCTTCGTGATCAGTCGGGCTAGCACGTCCTTCCCGCCGCTCGCACGGTCACCTAGATCCCACACACTCTTCAGCGGCCCGCACGCTCACCCAGGCCTGGCGGCGACCGATGCACAGCCCTCAGC
>NW_026000256.1:0-23841 GCF_001458135.2 Marmota marmota marmota | reverse complement strand
CTGGGCTCAATCCCCTACATAACACACACACACACACACACACACACACACATACACACACACACAACAGGATAATGGTTTTGTTAATAAGAAGGAGAGATAAAGGTAACGAGTATTACCTGTGATCAAATGTGATTGAAGGGTCAATTAATCAGGAAAACATAAAATTTATAGATGTGTTTCCACCCAATAATAGAGCTTTGAAAGATATGAAGCAAAAATTGACAGAATAAATGGAGAAACAGACATTTCCACAATTATAGTAGGAGGTTTTAGTACTCCTGCCTCAGCGACTGATACAACTAGAGAAGAAATCAGTAAATATATAGGATATCTGTATGATGTCATCAATCATCTTTACCTCATCGATATTTATAGACTACTCAATGACTGCAGAACACAGATGCTTTATAACATCACAGTATACATTAGCCTACATAGATCAAACGTAGAACATAAAACAAGTCTCCATAAATTTAGAAGGACAGAAATCCGTCATAATAAGTTCTCTGAATACACAGTGGAATTTCATTAGAAACAAATTATAATATATATCCAAATATTTGGAAATTCCACATGACACTCCCCAAAACCCATGGGTCAAAGCAGAAATAATAAAGAAACTTAGAAAACATTTTAGACAAAATGATATAATAAAACTTATTAAAATCAGGGGGATAGTGTTAGAAAAGTGATTAGAGGAAAATTCATTGTTTAATGTTTACATTAGAAAGCAAGAAACATATAAAAACAATACAGTAATGTTACATCTAAAGAAGGTATCAGAATAATAGCAAGGTAAATCCAAAGTAAATGGAAGGGAGGAGACAGTAGACATAACTGCAGAAATCAATGAAACAGAAAACAAATTCAGGAGAAATTGAATGAATAATATATCTTAAAAGAGTAGCACAATTTGTAAACCCTAAGGTTAATCAAGAAACAGACAATTCACTAAGCATCAGTATCAGAAATGAAAGAGTTATATCATTACAGACAATTAGAGGAATAATTAAAGCATATAATGAGCATGTTTACACCAATAATTTTGACATGCCCGACAAAATTGTCACATATCTTGGAAGTAATTTACCAAAACTTAAAATGGATTGAAAAAATACAAGTAGCCCTATATATTATAAATGAATTTAATTTCCTATCCAAAAAATTTCCTAAAAGCAAAATACACAAAATCCAGGCCCAGATAATTTCATGGGTGAACTCTGACAAATATTTAAGGAACAGAAATTACCAATCTTACATAACACTCAGAAAAAAGAGGAGCAGGGATGGATTTCCAACTCACATTATGAGGCCAGGACAAATCTAGTACTAAATCCTGATAAAATATTATATATTAAAAATTCTAGAAACATAGCCCTCATGAACACTGGCAAGAATTTCAACAATTAGCTAATCAAATTCAGCAATATACAAAAAGGAAAGGGTTTCTGTTGCCCATTTATAGATGGGGTGGGGCAAAGATGTTCTGTGACATGTGTAAGTCATCTAGCTGTTAGATGACTCAACTTTACCTGACTAAAAGCCCATACCCTCTCCTATGCAATGGCTGCTTAAGTGCTTGGAGGCTGGATTTACAGTGTGAAGAGCTGTGATAAGAAATAGCCAATCTGTGTCTGCTATGGAAATTCCCAGAATAGAAGGGTCATATTATGAGTTCAGAATGGCACTGGGAACCCTATATTTTGGTCTCCTGCCCACCAATGTCTGGTGCATTCCTGCCTTCACCCCACAATAACTGATGGAGGCAATTTTGTTAGTAAAGGGCCAATGAGTGTACTTATAGTTGCTGGAGGGTCCAGGCCTTGCCACATCTAGCCCTTACCGCACAGGTCCTGTCCTCAGGACAACACTGACACATCTTTCGGTCAAGCCATGTGCCCTGCACAGAGATGCTAAGATTGTTTTCCCTGGAGCTTCTTGAAAATGCTCACGTGGACTTAGCACCCCCAAAACCCCTAGATTGGGCACCCCAGCAGTGTGCAGAGGAGGCATATTCTTAAACGCCGTTTTCCAGGGCTTTGAGATAGACTTCAGAGTTGGCTTGCATCCTGAAAGAGGCATTTCCCTGCAGGCTACTGAAATACTTGCAGAGTCAGAGAAACTGAGCAGGCAGCTAGGGGCTTTGCTCTGAGGGACCTCAGAGTGACCACAGGCACACTGGAAGAGAGCAAATCTTTGCAAGAGGGGATCCCAATTCTACATCTATGGAGAGGGGAGGTGGGGCTTCCAGCCACAGGGCTCAGCTCTGTCTGCAGAGGTGCAGGTGACCTTGGGAGTGGGAGGAGCTCTGCTGTAAGGGGGAAAGGGACTCCTCATTTTCAGTGTGGGACGCACAGGAGGGAGTCATCAGGTTGTGGGGATCATATTAGGAGAGGGAAAAATCCAAATTTGGAGGTGGGAAAGAGAGGAGGGGAGGAGTCTTAGATATCTAATTCTGATTCTTATGGATTGGTGGGGAAGAAGTCTTGGCTTCTTGAGGAGAGTTGGGGAATGTTTTAGTCAGATGTGACTAAAAGACAGGACAAGAACAATTTTAGGGGAGGAAAAATGTATTTGGTGGTTTATGGTTTCAGAGGTCTCAGTCCATACTCCGCCAGCTCTTTAGAGCTCCCCATGAGGCAGAACATCATGGTGGAAAAGTGTGGCAGAGAGAAGCAGCTCACATGATGAGCAGAAAGCAGAGAGAGCAACTGCACTCACCAGATACAAATTATACCCCAAGGCCATGCCCCCAATGAACTACCTCCTCCAGTTATCACTCAGTTAATCCCATCAGGGAATTCATTCACGGATTGGGTTAATTCTCTCACAACCCAATCATTTCTCCTCTGAACCTTTTTGGATTGTCTCACATGTGAGCTTTTTAGGGGCACCTTACATCCAAACCGTGACAGGGGACGAGGGTAGATTTGAGGAGGGAAGGACTCCTGGCTTCAGAGTTGTAGTTGGTGGAGGGAAGAGGAGTGTACCTACTGTTATGGTCTATAGACTGGAGGGGCATCACTGTGGATGAAAAAGGATATCCCAAAAGAGGTGGTGGAATGTGCTGAGGGACTCATAGTGATTACTTAGTCAGGTAGGGAGCAGAGATGCAGAGAGTACTCCTTCTGGAGAAATGGGAATGGGGCTCTGGCAACTGGAGTAGTTGAAGGTGGGGGAAGGGTGATGAGGTTCCTGCTGTGTGGGGAGCCAAGCTATCTGGCATCCATGTCCCTTTCTCCCCTTTGTCCTCACAGGCACATGTTTGCTCCCAGGCTAGCAGACAAGGTCAGAAAAGGGCCACAGAAAAGTCCTAGTATGAGGTCAGATGTCCCCGGCAGGAGCTGCATGTAGGTCCAGGAAGGCAGGGGTGACATTCTCCAATCTGCCGTACATACTTCTGCCTACCTCAGGCAGCCATCAGGTAGCCACTGCTACCTGGACCCCTGAGGGACCTTTAGGGACAGTGGCTGGGTAGAAGAAGGTGGACTGAGCCAGAGGTTCCACATGCTCATGTCATGGGAGTGGGAAAGCAGGCAGAGTTGTTCTCCACCCTGATTCCCAGACACCTGGGATGGGGTCCACCCCTGGGCCCTAGGAGTAGCATTGAGCCGCGAGTATTAGGATTTAGATAGAGCTGGGGAGGGGTCTCTTCCTTCTCTTAGTCCTTGCAGCCTGCTGAGCCCTTGGTGTCAGTGATCCAGAAATGGAGTGGTCCTGGGGCTCCACAGAGCTCCCAGAGCATTTGAGGTGGTAGGGCCAGTGCCCATAGGTACAGAACAGACCCAAGCAATCTTGCTAGGCCATGGACCTCCTTCCTCCCGTCATCAGTTGGCAGCAGCTTCCCAGTTTGCAACAAGGANATTTCCTTAATTTGAAAAAAATACAAAGATGTCTATTTAGCATGTGCTCCTGTCCCTGAAGGAGGTCCTGATCAGTGAGCACTTAGCTTTCTTCTCTTGTATCTCTGCCCTTGAGCACATGCAGGTTTTCTTGACATATAGACCTTTGCCCCATAGTAATTAAGTATTGTTGACAGTGGGAGAGCTTCCATAGTAAATGCTGGAGCTGTGGGCCTCAGAGTTCTGGGAGAGAAACTTCCTAACCCAAGGGCTGGAGTTTCAGGGGCAGGGGATGTTTTCTACCTTCTTCTTGATATTTGGCTTCCTTGTCAAAATATGGGGCAAGACCAAACTCTATGAAAGTAGTAACACTATACAAACTGTAGGTTGTTGTCTTAGTCCATTTTGTGCTGCTATGAATAAAGTACCTAAGACTGGATAATTTATAAGAAAGAGAAGTTTATTTCTCACAGTTCTGGAGCCTGGGGGTCCAAGGTCCAGATGTCAGCATCTGGTAAGAGCCTTCCTGCTGCATCTTTACATATTGGAAGATAGATTACCAAAGGGGATGAACATTGCATTCTCATGTAACAACAGAGTAGAAGAGAGTGAAGTCCCCCCCACCATCAGCCCTTTTTACAGTGGTATTAATCCATTCTTGGTGGCAGAGCCCTTGTGAACTAAATATTTCCCAGACTACCACTCACCTCTGTTGCATTGGGGATTAAGTTTCCAATTCATGCATTTGGGGGAACCCATTCAGACCATACTGATTATCTTTACAACAAACTTGATAATTAAAAATCATTTTTCACATATTTCTGCCTGTGGTTCACTATATGTTAGAATTTTACATTTCTACCAGTGCCACATGATAAAACTCTAGACTGTAGGGTAATTAAGCTACCACAGCATCAGAATAGACATGTCAGTGGATCAGAAACAGAATGTTCTGTGCAATTCACATGCTATGTCTCTTTCCATCCAACTGTCAGGCAAGTGCCTCATTCTATGCTAGATGACAAGCAAAATGGACAGCTCCTGCTAAAAATGACAAGGAAGAGAACAGTGGGAGACTAAGGCAGCTGCCCCCAGCTTTATTCTGGAAAACCAGACAAAGGGTCTGTAGGTATGGGCTATAATCCCCACTGTGCCTGACCTCAGGGATCCCTGTGCCCTCCTCTGTGTCATGGAAGAGTTGCCTACCAGGAATCCATCTCTCCATTAGAGGCCAAGGAGAAAGGCTGGGGGAGGTCTGGCATACTCTTGTAGTTGGAGAGAGTGACCCATGGTGTGTGGGGAAGAGGTACCCTGAGGTTGGAAAGGAAGGCAGGGAGACCCCACCCTGCAGGGCCAGTGGAGTCAGAGTGGGCTCAGGGGATGCCTCTAACTACCTCCCACCAAAGCTTGCAGGATCCTTCTCAGTGCAGACATGCCCCTTGGGAGGAGCCCTGGGGAAGGCCCTAGACATGTGGTAGGGCCAGTGCCCATAGGTACAGAACAGACCCAAGCAATCTTGCTAGGCCATGGACCTCCTTCCTCCCGTCATCAGTTGGCAGCAGCTTCCCAGTTTGCAACAAGGAACGCCCCCCCCACACACACACACACTATACTTGGTGTTCCTGGGATGGTGCTTCCTTGGCCCAGAGCCCAGCACATCTTCTGCTGATGGAGGCCATCAACCTTGTCAGGAGACAGCCCCTGGCAGATGCCTCCCTGCTCTCTGCTTACTCCCCCTTCTGGGGCTCCATCTGCACAGTTCAGCCCTGGGGCCCTGCAGCCTCAGGCCATGTTGCTTGTCTCTGGATTTTCCTGAGGGACCTTAGGACATGAAGAGCTGTCCTCAGGCCTGGCTCAGTGTCCATCCTCCCCTGATGTGAGCATGGGGAGAGGAGGGTCTTGTATTTCTGTGTTACTGAAGGAAGAGAGGGCTGGAATTCACACTGGCCCACTGAGCCCACCCTGCACCACTCTGATCTGGATGGAGACTTCCCTTTGCATGTTGCCATTGTGCCCACAGGGGGCCTGAGTGCCCTCCTCCTTTCTCAGGGCTCAGGACTGCTGAGACCATCCAGAAGTCCCCTCCCTCCTTCCCTACACAGACTCCAGTATTTCTTCATCTCTATCCTTGACAGCCCTTTTGTGTTCTATCTCTTCTGGGCCCCTAAATCTGCATAAGGAACACAGGCTTTCCCTTTCTCTCCCTGCCTTTGCTGCAGCCATCAGTTGGGTGACTCAAGATAGCAGTGGGGCTAAGATAGGAAGGAAAGGGCAATATTTGGAAATATCCAGATTGGGTTTCTATATAAATATGCCCTATCTTTCCAAACACAAAATCATGACATCAGGGACTTCATACCTGTCATCTCCTTTCATCCAGTGTCCTTTCTAAAAGACCTCCTCTGGACCAGGCTGGGGATTTAACCATGACTGCCATAGTGAGGCCTTCTCCAGTGTTCCTTGTAGTCTAAGGAGAGAAATCAATGGTACTTGAAGAATGGGAAAACACGGTTATAAATCATAGTCAATGTACAAAATATGAAAAATAAACGTTAAGAGGGATGCTTACTATAGACATGATTTAAAGAAAGTGAGAAAAGGATGAGAAGGAGCCCACGATTGGGAGGACTAGGAAAAAGTGAGCCCAGGGTCCGTATAGGCCACAGAGAGGAGTCTGGAGCCACTGGAAGGTTGTGAGGCTGATAAGCCTTCTAACATGACCCTCTTATGTGCCAAGTGGAGAATGGGGATAGAAGGAAGGGAGACTATGAGAGCAGTAGTGAATTGTCCAGGCCAAATGTTGCAGTGGCATTAAGACAGGCAGTGAGTTAGAGCACTGTGTGGCTGCTCGGGCCCCAGGCTGCATACCATAACCTCCTTCATAAATTAGAAGGGCCAGTTTTGATGGGCATTCACTTTTTCCACATCAAAATGGGCAATTTAATATATTTGCATTGAAGAAAGACCAAGTCACTTAATAACAGACTGGGACTGATTGGAAGTTTTGTGCATGTGGTGGTGGGGTAGGGGAACCCTACTCACTGGAGGGCTTTGTTTGGGTGGACTGACTTTTTAAAGGTAAGTTTCTCATAGCTAATGTTTGAAGGTCTTCTCTCTTGAGCTATTTTTTTGTCTACCATACCTAATTCCTTTTATCTTCTGCCTGGTCACCAGTATTTTGGAAAAGAGTTGGAAGACTTCTGCTTCATTCTCTAGTTTTGAGTGTTTCATCCCTGAGGCCATTGTTTGCTTCAATACTTCTGCATAACAAACCAACCTTAATGCTTTACAAAAACATTTATTTCTCAATCTAGGGCCTTTGGGGCAGTTGTGGCTATGTGAGCTTGTGGGGATAGCTTCAGGTTCACTCCACATATCTTCTCATTCTGAGCCCCTGATGGAAGGGAAAGTGGTTAGCTCAGTGAGGTAATGTCTCGTGATGGTCCACTGCAGGAACAGAACAGGCCAAGTCAAATTGTTCAAGCACAGTAAAGCCTTGGGCTGGACATGGTGTACCTCATGTCCACTCACATTTTGTTGACCAAAGCAAGTCATGGGTCAAAACCCAAAGGCAATGAAGTGTGGAGGTATATTCCACTTACAGTGAACTATGACAAAAGCAGTAAGGGGAAGGAGCCAAGTGAACTTTCCTGCCACATCTGTTGAGGCAGTCATATTAGAATAAAGACCTGCAGGATGGGAAAGTGTGAGCCATCTGAAAGAAGAACATCCCCAACAAAGAAGATAGCACATTAGAACTTGGTGTATCCCCAGAAGGAAGAGGTCTGTGGCTGAAACCAAGTGAGTTGGGAGATGGGCACAGGGGAGGGTCAGATGGGTACTGGGCTCAGTGAGGCAGGACTTAAAGGCCATGAGAATGAATCAGGGTTTATTTCTAAGGAGCTCTTCCTGGAATATTTTCAGAGAAGAAATTATAGGATCAGATTTAAGTTTTACAGGATTCTCTGTTTCCTTTGAGGAAGACAGGACAAGTGAGGCTACAGGAGGATGGGATGGGGGTGTAATGTAACCAGTAGTTTAGGCTAGAGATTATGGCAGCTTAGACTCAGGGTATGGCTGTGGAGTTAGACAGAAGTGGATGGACTGGGAAGATTGTTCAAAGGACAGAATTTGGTGACTGTAAATGTTGTGAAGATGGAAAAAAGGAGGTATGAGGACATAGTACCCAGCTTCCAGCTTGGACACCTTTGGGAATGTGGTACAATTTAGGAAGAGAGAAAGAGCTCATAGATCCCAGAGGGAGAGGTCATTTCTAATTTGGCAAGTTATGCTGGGACATGGTTACATATCTTGTGACAAAAGTACCCAAGTGATTCTACTTCTAAGACCAATGAAAGAGTGGTAGGAGCCAGGATAAATGCTATAGAGTAGAAGGTGTGTTTTTGTCCCACAATAATAACATGAAATATTATGTTAAAGACATGAAGCAATCTCAATTTATATAGAATAAAATACATATAAAACATAGACTCTGCTACCTGAGATTCAATTACTTGGTCCTTAGTGACATTCTTTAGTCTCTCTTGTGACTTTTGTCTAAGATAATATTCACATCACTTAAAATTCATATTTTGAAAGCATGAGTCAGTGGTTTTAAGTATTTTCCCCAAGCAGAACCTACGCTGACTGATGTTGCTCCTGTCTGACCCAAGACTTGGTTATTCCTAGGCTGAGGCAGTTCTGGGCGGAGCAATGCAGTATGTAAGACTGCAAGAGGATTACGGTGGACTTTTATGTTTGACTCCATGTTGTTACCAAACCCAAGTCCATTTACTCACTGCTCAAAAAGGAGCCAAAAATCAAGAACAAGTTGTTGGGGAAAAGAAAAGATTAATTCAGAAAACCATAAGGCCAAGAAAATGGCTGACTAATGCCCTGAAAAAAAAATATACCTCAGCATAAGTTTCAAGCTCCTTTTACCATTAGACAAAGGGAAGATGTTTGGAAAGAACTGATGACTGGAGACTTTTAGGCACCATTCTGGTGGTCTAGAACAGGACATTGTGAAACCTGGTAGCTATCCGAAGGTCGTGATGCCCTTGTAAATCTTGAAAATAGTGGTTACACTATATTGTCAGGAAATAATAACAAGAAAAGTCTGCACATGTTTAGTATAGGTGAAATTATTTTCAAATATTTTTAAACCATAGTTGAATCTGAGAATGTGGAGCCCATGGATACAGAGGGCTGGCTGTACTGAATGTAGCATTGCTGTAATTCCTTGGCTACATATCTTATATCTGATTCACACACACACACACACACACACACACACATATACACACAGTACATGGAGCAGAATTATTATTTATTTTTTTCTGCTTGGTTTCCTAGGTCAGGTTCATAAGAGGCAGTCAGAACATGTTTCGGACTGAATTCAATGGAGTGTGATGCTGTAGTGGATACCTATTACTTATTTGTTGGATTAAATTAAATTTGAAATGATGCCAACAGTGGAGATGCTCCTCATGCAGAAGGAAAGTGGTCGGGCTAATTTCCTTTTGGAAGGGATGCCAAGGGTGGTAAAGGAAATAATGTTTGGTTTTGGGCACACTGCAAATAAGAAACCCATACTATTTTGAGTCATCCTAGAAATCTGAGTCTTAAGCTTGGGACAGAGGTAGAAGGTAGAGGTACAGATTTTAGAAGCCATCATTAGAGGTGCTAGTTGAAGCCAGGATGAAATTATTCAAGGAGAGTATAGAGTGAGGTGAAAACATAGTGGTAGGGGAAAACCCAGCAGCTACAAGCACTTTTGGGAGCTCAAGGCAGGACAAGGAAAGGAACAGGAAACACAAAGAAACAGCAGGTGGAGGGGAGGGAAGAGCCATCTCCCCTCAAGAATTGGAGAGATATGTGAACTGTCTTCAAGGAACTATTGTTAGCAACTGACCCTGCAGTAGAGAAGGGGAGAGGCTTAGAGTCTGATGATAGGATATTCAAAGTTTGGTGTTTTAGGGAGAGGGGGAAGAGAATGTTCTGCAAACAGAAATGAGTATCAGACCTAGGAGACATTTGCCTCACATCTTGGTGTCCAAGTGTACAAATGATGTGTGTTAACTCTCAGTCTTCACAGACCTAGACTGCAGTATCATTCTCATCACACAGATAAGGTAACAGGGCCCAGAGAGTAGTGAGTATATTTGGAGAATTTAGGACAAGTAGCCTGGCATCAAAGCCTGGGCTTTTAACCACTGTGCACATTGTCTCTCAAAGAAAAACAAAGCAAGACATCCTGAATTAAAGTATAACTTATATTATGATTTGTATTAACCACATAAAATATGTCACCTATAGATATTCAAAGTTATAATGAATATATAAATCACTAGCCCTATGAGACCAGATGTACCACATGAAAGACTATGTGGATTAGTCAGGGTAGGACAGTCTGTGCTGCAAAGCTGAAATCCTCTAATCTCCATCATTTATCATCACAAAAGTCTCTGTTCCATAGAGTCATTCAGGGACCTGGGCTGATAGAGACTCCACTCCTTGTAGCTGCATCCTCTGGAACAAAGAACCTCCTCAGACCCAAAGAACAAATAATACCAGCTCTTAAGTGCTTAGGACTAGAAGCAACACACATCATTCCAGTTATAGCCCAGTAGCTGGAATGAATCACATGATTACACCTAACTGCATAGGGGTCATGGATGAAGGAAGGATCAGGAAATGTCAAGGAGGAAATAGAATCTGTGGTTAGCAGTATTACAAGGATGTTTTGCTAGAGGGACTTGGGCAACTTGTTTCATATGTAGCTTAAAAAATCCTTGAGGGATTGCTTTGCTGATAATATTTTTGTTAGAGTGTGTGTGTGTGTGTGTGTTTGTGTGCGTGTGTTTGTGTGTGTATGTATATGTGTGTTTGCCAGTCACTTGAAACTTTAGTATTCCTGGTATTTCTCATGCATTCACTCACTCTCATTCAAGAAGCATTTGTTGAACATGTAATGTGAGGCAAAACCCTTTTTCTCACAGAAATGATGTCCCAAGAGGAAAAGACAATTGAAATAATCCATACATGAGACCTGGCAAATGGTGAAGAAAAGTCAAGCAGGGAGAAGAGATGTGGTGCCAAGCATGAGGGGGGTGTGCAGTCAGAGAAAACTTCAGCAAGAAAATATCTGAAGGGGTTAATAGAGCAAATGATGGACCTTCCCAAGGAAACAGTGTTTTATCAGGACTTAAAGATTCTTTTGATGGTAGGATATTGGCCCAGACAAATGGTAGAACTCCTTGTTCTTATGGATCCTAACGAGAGAAAGCTGCCATGCAGGGCTACACAGAACATAAAGCCTGGGGACAGTGTAACAGTAAGCTGGAGCTCTAGGGGGAACATGTTGATGGCACGTGGGGCTGGGGTGGCTAGGTTTTGTGGGTTCTCTGCAGATTGGCTAATTTGAATAATTTCTCGGGTTCCAGGGCATAAGAGCTCTCCCTAGTTATCTGGTTCCTGGCATCAGGACAATTAGGGGAGGAGCATAGTGGTCTGGAATGTGAGAGCTTGATAAGAGAAGTGGTTGGACTGTGAACTTAACCAGCTACTCAACAAGGGTACTTTCCTGTCCCTGGACAGGACCTCAGAAACTGGGTCATAGCAGCATTTTAACAAGAACAACAACAACAAAAACTATCTTGCAGAAGGTTCCGGGCAAAGGCCCTGAAGAAGGAGGGCATCTGATGTTTTAGAGTAAATCAGTGAGTCCAGTGGGACTGGAAGAGAGGGAGCATAGGTGAGACAGAAGGAGATGAGGGCCATAATGTCATGAACTTTGAGCAACATTGGAAAGACCTGGTCTTTCAGTAGGGGCTGAGCACAAGCTACTGGAGTGTTCTGAGTATACCAGTGATTGATTTGCCATGATGTTGTAATGGGATCACTTGGTCTGCCATAAGGAAGGTGTGTCAGTGTGTGTTGGGGGTGGGGGGTTGGGGATATGGCTGGGGTAAAACAGAAGCAGGGCCACCAGTTTGGATGTTGCTGAAATATTCCAAAAGAAAGGTGATTGTGACTTGGATCAGGGAGGTAGCACTGGAGGTAATTAAAGGCAGTCAGATTCTGAAAATAGAGTTAGCAGATTTGCTGGTGGGTTTTTTGATCTGAGCTACTGGAAGGATACAGTTGACATAACTGAGATGGGGAAGATGTGGGAGACATAGATTTGAGGATCATAAAAGTTTTTTTAATATTTATTTTTTAGTTGTAGTTGGACACAATACGTTTATTTATTTATTTCTATGTGGTGCTGAGGATCGAACCCAGGGCCTCACGCGTGCTAGGCGAGTGCTCTACTACTGAGCCACAACCCCAGCCCCAAGGTTTTTGTTTTCGATCATGTTAAGTTTGGGATGTCTAATTAGATATACAAATAGAAAAACATGCATAAGTCTTTTGCTCAATGACAGAATGGAGAGATAAAGTTGGGAGAAGTCAGGGTGTATGTATTTGTGTATATAACTCCACAAGACTGAGGGTGAAAGGAAGTATAGCTTGGTCTAATGGAAAACCATCAAAATAGACTGAAAAGGAGCTGCTGGGGAGGTGGGGCAAAAATCAGGAGGGAATAATATCTTGGTGGCCAAGGAAGAGAAAGTAAGCCACATGCCACATTTAATGTTACTGGTGTGCTATTCTTTTCTTTCTTTGCACATGTGTTTGTTACAGCATTGTTCATAAGAACACCTCCAGTGTAGCCAAACTGAATCCCTAGGTATGTGGCCCCCATTTTCATGGGGATATTAACTGCTATAGAGTAAGAATTCTATACTATAGTCTCTCCCATTCCTCAGGCGGCAGTTTCCTTTTTAGATCTCTTAATTAGTTTCTCAAAACATTTTTGCTCATTCAAAAATTTATTAAGCACATTTACATGCTTAAATTTTGTGGGGTTACAGATTGGAATCTAACACAGCTTCTACATAGGCAGTGATGTGCCTTAGAAGAGAGTTACATAGGGTTTGGTAGTTCCTAAGAGACAAAGCTCGCTTTCAGAGGCTGGAGTATGGGGTAGTATCATGGAAGACCTACGAAGCTGGTGTTAGGAGCATAGGGGCTTGACTGTATGCAGTTATGAAGTTTGCTCCCTTTCCCCACTATTAGTAATTCAAAATTAAATTGGCAACTTTCTTCTGATGTTTCTGTCACTTTCACATCTCTAGGGTCTACATTCTGTTGCCACAATCTGTTTCTGAATCCTTCTGAGCAAAGTGCAGTCTCTGTCAAACCCATTTATGTAAACAATTTCAATTTATCATTGTCCCCTTACTCTATGTATTAGTATAGAGGCAGCTGGAGACTTAATCTTGAACTGCTCATCCTATCTTGTCACTTGAAAATAACTGGACAGTATTTCTCTGTGTCACAAATCTTGTCTACCATAGTGTTTGACTTATCAGTGTGTTTTCTTCTTGAGTCCCTTCAAAATAATTTCTTCATCAATTTGATGAATCTCCTGTAAAACATATTTCAAAAGTAATTCTGAGATGAGCTCTTTAGCCTTTGCAAAGAGATCACTGTTCTACCATTATGAACCATATTCACAATCTTTATCAGCAAAACCACAGCATCTTTCTGCCTTCTGCATACTCCTTTGTCAGAAAAAGGTAACTATCAACTAGAATAAGGCATAGAAATTCTACTCCTGCATCTGAATTTTTAGTTTTCTACCCTGACAATATGCAGGATTGATTGGAATGGAATGAAGGTACCTTTCCAAGAGGCCATTAGATAATCCAAGCATATGGAGACAACAATGCAGAAGGGACTTTGTCATGTCTTCCAGTCCCAGAATGAGCCCTTGGATCATCATCTGTTGTTTCCCATTATCTTCCATCCTTCTCTGCCACCTTTCCTGTGCCTCTCTTTCCCAGCTTCCCTCTGTCCTTTCCAGACCCTTCTGGGTGTTCATTTCTCATGCACCAATTGTGTCACCTGCTTATCTGCTTTCCTGTCCATTTCTCCTTCATCTCATCCTGTGTTGAAACAGCAGAGCCAACTCTGAGGGTTGTTGACACCATGAATGCCTCAGGGGCTAGGTTTTCTATCACATGACCCTGGTCGAACTCCCTGTTTTGTATTTTCTTTCAGATTAGGGAACCAGACCTGAGGCTAAGGAATCAACTTTCCAGCAGAACATTTCTGAAGGAGGCTCATTCCAGGGAACACTGATAAATAGAATGACAGGGAACAGTCCCTGGGACTCTATGTTGTATGAGGCATGGAGGAGTGAGGGCCACTTAGAGAGATCTCCCAGACAAACAGCAATAATGCACAAGAGAAATTCCAGGGAGGACATTCCCAATGAATGCAGTGATTTCCAAGGAAGCTTCAGCCTCCAATCAGTTCCTGTTTCACAGCCAGGGATCCCTACATGAAAAAGTTTTGGCACAGGTGACACACATGTAGGGAGCCTAGGCCCAAATTTAGACCTGATTACTTAGCAGGGCTTCTGTATGGATAAGAAACCTTGGCAGTGTACCCAACAAGGGAACTCCTTCCGGGACCATTCCACCTTGTTTGGCCTTCAGGAAAGTCACACTGGAGGCAAACCCTTTACATGCAAGGACTGTGGGAAGGCCTTCAGCCAGAGCTCTTCACTTACAAAGCATCAGAAGTCTCACACAGGAGAGAAACCCTTTAAATGTAGTGAGTGTGGAAAGGCCTTCAGCCAGAGCTCCTCGCTCAGTGACCACCAGAGAATCCACACGGGCGATAAGCCCTATGAGTGCCACGAGTGCGGGAAAACCTTCACCAAGAGCACCCACCTGACCCAGCACATGTGCATCCACAACGGGGAGAAGCCCTATGAGTGTGGCAAGTGTGGGAACGCTTTCCGCAGAAGCACACACCTGACCCAGCACCGCAGGACCCACACGGGAGAGAAGCCCTATGAGTGCCAGGAGTGCAGGAAGGCCTTTAAAGATGCCTCTTCCCTCAGTCATCACATGCTGATTCACCGGGGAGAAAAGCCCTAAAAGTGTCCTGACTGTGGGAAAGGCTTCAGCGGCCTCTCAGGGCTCGTACAGCACAAGAGAATTCACATGGGAGAGAAACCATACTCCTGTCCCAAGTGCAGGAAGGCCTTCAGCCAGAACTCATCCCTGATCAAACACCTGAGGTTTTACATGGGGGAACAGCCTTTTCAGTGCAGTGAGTGTGAGAAGGCCTTCAGCCAGAGCTCATTGCTCATCCACCACCAGACAGCTCACACCAAAGAGAAGCCCTTCCGATGCAAAGAGTGTGGCAAAGCATTTACCCAGAGCTCATCTCTCATCGACCACCAATGTATCCACACCGGAGAGAAGCTCTGTGGCTGTTCAGAGTGTGAGAAGGCCTTCAGCAAGAGCTCATCCCTTAACCAGCATCTGAGGACTCATACGGGCGAGAAGCCCTACAAGTGCCACGAGTGTGGGAAGGCCTTCACCAAGAGCATGCACCTGACCCAGCACATGTTCATCCACACTAGGGAGAAGCCCTATGAGTGTGGCGAGTGTGGGAAGACCCTCCACAGAAGCACGCACCTGACCCAGCACTGCAGGACCCACACTGGGGAGAGGCCCTACAAATGTGATGCATGTGGCAAGGCCTTCACAGACACCTTGTCCCTCTCTAGGCATCTCTTTGTCCATACTGGTGAGAAACCCTACAGATGTGATGAATGTGGAAAAGCCTTTAGTGGCCCCTCAGGGCTCATTCACCATCAAAGAACACACACAGGGGAGAAGCCGTATGAATGCACAGAATGTGGAAAAGCCTTTAGCAGAAGTGCATACCTTATCAAACATCGGGGAATTTACACTGGAGAGAAACCCCAAAATTGCAAAGAATGTGGGAAGGCCTTCAGCCAGAGCTCACACCTTACAAAGCACCTGAGGACACACACTGGAGACAAACTGTATATATGTAAACAATGTGAGAAGGCCTTCAGCCGGAATTCATCCCTTATGCATCATCAGAAAACTCATTCCACAGAACAGTCCTATGAATGTTGCAATTCCTTCAGTGAATCCACAGCCTTGGTTTAGCAGCAGAGTATTCACTCTGGAGAAAGAGCCTATAAATGAGTGGGAGTGCTCAATGATTCCGTTGCTTGTATGAACCACCACCAAGGAACATTTAACATCCCTTGTCACCCTGGGATGTGGTTAAGAAATGTTGGGGTCCTCCTCTTTGCCTAGGATTGAATAGGATACTGTGAGGGTAAGACACCATTGCAAATCTATCTTTCTCCCCTGTAATTTAGAGGAAATCCAGGGTTAAATCTTATTGGGGCTTTGAAATCAAAGATGGGTCTAAGTATAAATGTTGAGTATTAAAAATATTGTTTAAATATTAACATAAAACACAATTGGGAATTTTCATAGCATGATGATCTCATGTGTTATTATTATTGTTATTATTTACTTATGGGCCTCTGGAAAAGGCCCAAAGTGACAGACACTAGAAGGGGGGATACAGCTAGAGTGATGCTGACAGTGGATAGGGTTGTGTAGTGTGAAAGGGGCAGTAAGGAATGCTGAGAACTCTGGATAGAGGGGAGAGAAAGAGAAAAATATTAGAAGGTCATGTGGGGTCATCTGGTCTAGAAATTTTCAAATGTTTAAAGTTACATATTGTTTAGTAACTTTAAACATTTGATAAATTTTAGAAAAAAAATATATGTGGAATTCTTTGGTTACATGGCAAAGTTTTAAGTCAGTTAATACTTAAATGGGGATTGTAATAAGTTCATTGCGCTATATTTGTTCCATATCTAAGTAATAGTCAAATAGGTGTACCAACTTTCTTTTATTCCACATTTATTCCTATTAACTTGAACACAAAGAGATCAAATTTCACATCCATTAAAAATATGCCCTTTGAATAAATTCTTCTGTGATTGATGTCAAGTTGGATCTCTCTTTTACTTGGTGTCCAAAGCAATCCATTTTCTCCATAGTCAAGTGTCAACATAACATGTTACCAACTGTGTCTCTCCTGATGCCTCCCGTTTTTCCTTCTGAATTCATGCTTCATTTTGGCCCCCTACCAGATTTTCATTGCCAGAATTTAAAGAGATACCTGAAAGAGTTTGCCAATGACGTGCCTGTGCTGGGCTGCAGGTGGGAGCTGGGGGAAATGGGACTGATGCCAACACTCAAGAACTTGCCAATATACTTCAATGTTGAGAGAGCCTATAGGGTAATGAATGACAGAAAGGAGAACAGGAGTTCCTCTACCTTTGGATCTGTCAGTTTTGGTAAGAAGTGACAGTGCTTCTCAACTCATCTGGTGCTTCAGACTTACTTGGAGTAGCTTAATAAAAATTCACATTCCTGGGATCATTCTCAAGCTGCCAAATTAGAATCTTCAGGGCTAGGCCCACTCTCAGAAATATACTTTAAAAAAGGTCCCAGGGCAATTCTGCTGCACAACCATCAGAATACATACTGTGACAATGCCCATGCAGCCTTAAAGATATTTCATGTGGGGAAAAATGTGCATAATATTCTCTCTTTTGATTCTGCAGGAGTTTCCCTAGTAAATTTTCCTTTGGGTTTGTTTCATTCAGCTCTTACCCTGTTTCCAAGAAGAAAAATAAGAAAAGGGGAACTCAACATCTCTATGCCTCTTAGACAATCAGCTCCATATTTTCCTTCTTAATTCTGAGAAAAATATTTACTATTTTTTTCTATATGCAGTACACATGCTAAACTATCCAAACATCTCTTCTTTTTCTTCCTCAGAGAACTCCAATTTTGCCCAAGTATCTAACCTTTTCATAAGGCCATGGTTCTTAGGGGAGTCTCAGATCATCTTTAGCCTTAGAAGGTAGGTCCCCATCACTCTTTCCAACAATTGGCTTAGGCATGGAGACTTGAGGCATAGGGGAGGGGCCAGAGGAAGAATTCTTGTTCCTTACTCACAACTATATGTTACAAAGGACTATAGCAGTTGCCTCTTCACTGTGAAGGAAGCCAGTCAAAGACACACATGGCTCATTAATGGTTGTCAAACTGAAAGACAGAAAGAGCCTGGCTACTAATGACCTCAAAGGGCAACCACAACAATAATCCCAGAGCTCCTGCCTCAAGACCTTACGTGATGTGAAATAACAGACCTTACATATTTCTGGGACCACTGGGAAGTAGGCTTTTTTCTTTTTTGCTGCTGAAAGCCAAAGTATCTTGATCTCTTTTCTTAGGCACATCTATGTGTCATGCAGGCATTATACCAAGCGTATGGGAATTTTCCCATTTATTTTTCCTAACGACTCTGCCTCAGAAGGTACTCTCATTCCTATTTCATAGATGAGGAAATCAGTGTTCAGAATGGTACCATAAATTGCCAAAGCCACATGAGTAATAAGTGAGGGAACTTGGATTCAAATCCAGGTCAATAGGAACCCAGTTTCTTGACTCTTGTCCTGGTTAGCTCCAGTGACAGATTCCATGTCAGTGCCCTATGACTCCTCCCAGCCTTTGCTGGCCCTGAAAGCCCACCATGAATACTCAAGCTTCCAGAATACATCCTGTTCTTACTAGCTAGACTGTCCTATTACTAGCTGTATTAGCTTCTGAAGGATTGTCATAACAAGTCACCACATGCTCAGTGGCTTAAATAACACAAATTTATTCTCTTACAGTTTTAGAGGTCAGAGTTTAACATGGATCTTGCTGGGCTAAAATCAAAGTGTCAGCAGAGCTGTGTTCTTTATGGAGATAGAATCCATTTCCTTGCCTTTTGTAGATTCCAGAGACTACTTGCATTTTTTGACTCACGGCCCCTCTTTATATCTTCTAAGTCAAAGGTGTAGGATTTGCAAATTACACTCTGACTTTGCTTCCATCATCATACCCACTATTACTCTGACCCCTACCTTCCTCTTATAAGAACCTTTGTGATAATAATAGTTCCACATGGATAATCCAAGATAATTTCTTAATGATAACTGAAAAATCCCTTCTACCACATGGGGTAATATGTTCACAGGTTCATGGGATGGGAATGTGGACATCCTAGCAGGGGATGTCATTCTGTCTATCACACTAGTGTGCCTTGCCAGTACCCACAGATCCAACCTCTATGAACCCCACACACTTCTCTGGTGCTGATCCCTCTGCCCCCTACCTCCCTAATGTGACCTCTGATCTGGTAGAGAGTTCTTACTTAGGTCAGTGTTCTGACACCAACAGATTCTAATTAAAATTAGTTATCCTAATGTAAATACTACTTGAATGATTCTGTTTCTAGTACTAACTTAATATTCCAAGAATTTGGATGAGAAGAATCTACTTTTCTATTACCTATATTTAGCCAGTTGTTCAAATTACAAATAGTAAAATAGTCACATTGGTAACAATGATTATATTTGGTGTTAACATAGTATTTGCATAAAAAATAACCTCTATTTTTAAGACTTTCTAGATAACTAGTAATATTGGTACAAGGATTTACCTATAGTACCAATGTATTATTCCAAGAAGCAATAAAAACTTAGAGTTGAAAATGTTGTTTTTCAACTTCCTTTATTCAATCTGATTTTCTAGATATCAATAGTCATCTAATAAACTACTTACCTAGGTCCCACTAATTCCTTTCATAACCAGTGCATTAAGAAATCAGAAATAGGGGCTGAGATTGTAGCTCTTGTACTTGTGAGGTCCTGGGTTCAATCCTCAGCAACACATAAAAAATAAATAAATAAAGATATTGTATCCACCTACAACTAAAAAAAATTAAAAAAAAAATAAATCAGAAATAGGAATTCATCCCTGGGGAAACGGCAGTAGTACTCCAGCATTCTTACATTACCTATTAATGTAAATTGTGCATTGGGATGTCTATATAACTACTCTTTGGTCCCACAAGAGATGTTGAGTATTAGTTTCATTATTCTATCATGAACTGGGACTTTGTAAGAATGTGTATGACCTTTCCACTCTTCGACAATTCATCCTAATTTTATTTTCTATCAGAAAAGAGTCAACAGGGTGCTTCTCAAAGATACCAGCGCAACCACACCAGGACATTCCTTGTTCTGGTAGTGTCATTGCAGCTCTGACCTCCAAGGTCACAAGAGTTCTCTGACAGGACCTCTAGACTCACATAAAAAATCATCCATAATTTTGAACCCCATTGCTAAGGCCAATTCCTGTGCTGGCATCTCATTCATTGGCTGTGGTTGTGCAGGTTTGAAGTGCCACCTAAGTGGCATATAGGCCTCCCTGGGTCACAGAAACTCTGCCACAGCTCTGTGCTTGTGAGCCAACAAGTCCCCCCCCCCTCCACTGAATGATATTCTTTACCATGCCTTGGTTTAGCATCCCCCCAATCCACCCCCACATGCNATTTTATATTTAGAGAAAGGGTCTTGCTAAATTTCTCAGGGTCTCACTAAGTAGCAAAGGCTGTTTTTGAATTTATGATCTTCCTGCCTCAGCATCCTGAGCTTCTGGGATTACAGGTGTTCGCCATCACACCCAACCTGGCTTTACTTTAATACCTCTTTACACTCAATTTGCTAAAAATAGAAAGTTTTGCATGCATGCTTACAAAGTATATTGGTCTGTAGTTTTTTTTCTTTTGTTTTAGTTGTTAGTGGACCTTTAATTAATTAATTAATTAATTAATTATTTTTATGTGGTGCTGAGGATCAAACCCAGGGCCTCACACATGCCAGGCAAGTACTCTACCACTGAGCCAAAACCCCAGCCCCTATAATTTTCTTTATATGTAATGTTTTTGTATGATTTTGATATCAAGGTAATGCTGGTCTCATTGAGTTGGGAGAATTTCTTTCTCCTTACTTTCCTGGTAGAGTTTGTGTGATTTCTTGCTTTTATAGTTTGCAGAATTCTTCAGTGAAGGCATTTGAGCCTGAAGTTTTCTTAAGGGAAGATTTTAAACCATAGTCTTAATTATATGTATTATATATAACATATATATACATATATTTTTATATAGCAAATGCACACACATATATGGCTATTCAGATAGTTTTTTTTCTTTTTCAATGAGCTATGCTAATTATATTTTTTGAGGAATTTTAGCATTTAATTTGTCAAATTTGTTATCATAAAATGTACAAAATATTCTCATATTATTCATAATTATATCAGCAGGTTAATACTGACAGGTTGTGTTTTGTTTTTTTTTTTTCATGTGTGTATCTCTCTCCCACAGCTCTTCTTCTACCTATGTCATAATATGTAAACCAGAAAAATGGCAATTTTTTATTCTCTGTAATATATTTAGTTTTATTTATTGTCATTACAAATAATTATGCAGTATCCATTGTGTTCAATATAATGAATAGTTCATGCCACTTGCCCCTAAAAGGCTCACATAGCATGGGAAATGAAGAAAAATCTTACAAGAGTGAAACAAACAGAATGTTCTGAAAACCCAAGGGAGAGAGGGATACATTCTGATGCTATTTACAAATCATTATGGTATGGCCTTATCACACACATTATTTGTGTGTGTGTGTGTGTGTGTGTATTGTGTGTGTATACATATATATGCTGTTTTTTTATTAGTGCATTATAATAATACAAAATTCTGGGATTCATTGTGATATATTCGTACATTTAATTCTAAGAAATTTGAAATTTCTCCCTTGATTTATTCTGATTGATTTGTTGTTCAAAAGTGTATTGTTCATCAAGGACCTAGGCATTAGACCAGATACTCTGTGTCTACTAGAAGAATAAGCAGGCCCAACTCTCCATCATGTCAGCTTAGGAACTGAATTCCTCAACAAGACTCCTAAAGCACAAGAAATCAAATCAAGAATCAATAAATGAGATAGAATCAAACTAAAAAGCTTTTTCACAGCAAAGGAAACAATTAAGAATGTGAAGAGAGAGCCTACAGGATGGAAGAAAATCTTTGCCATGTGTACCTCAAATAGAGCATTAATCTTCAGGATATATAAAGAACTAAAAAAAATTAATATCAAAACCCCCAAATAACCCAATCAACAAACGGGCAAAGGAATTAATTGAACAGGCACTTCACAGAAGAAATACGAATAGTCAATAGACATATGAAAAAATGTTCAACATCTCTCCCAATTACAGAAATGCAAATTAAAACTACACTGAGATTCCTTCTCACTCCAGTCAGAATGGCAACAATAAAGAATACAAGCAACAATAAATGTTGGTGAGGATATTTATTTTTATGTGGTGCTGAGGATGGAACCCAGTACCTCACATATTCCAGGGAAGCACTCTACTACTGAGCCACAACCCAGCCCCCAAATAAGTATACTTTGAAAGCCCCAAAAGCTAAAAAATTTCATCAATAAACCTGCACTAAAAGAAATGCTGAAGGAAGTATTTCAATGTGAAGAAAAACAACAGTTCCCTAAAAAAGAGAAAAAGAAAGAAAAAATGATTCTTCTTTTTTAGAGGAAAGCCTTAATTTTTACCTTGAAATGTAGGATACTATTAACAGTAAACTTTCACATAAATATTAAATAATAGATATTTGTACTTAATTTATTGATAATAATATGACTTTTCTTACATTCATGTATATATTAAGTAGACAGTGAAAAGTTAAAGATATATATTGTAATCTCTAGAATGACCACTAAAAATGATGCAGTGTCATAAGCAAAAAGAAAACAGATGAATTCAAATTGAATTTTAAAAAATATTTTGTTAGCACAATCAGGGAATTATAAACTTGGAACAAAAAAAGAATAGACAGTAAAAGGATAGACCTAAATTCTACCTTATAAAAAATATATTCAGACTCTCTTCTTTGGTGCTGCCTATGGAGATGGCCACAATCTGTATTCGGCAGGATGGCTGCCCTCAGACCTTTTTGAAGCCTAAAATTGTCAAAAGGAGGACCAAGAAGTTCATCAGGCACCAGTCAGACTAATATGTCAAAATTAAGCGTAAATGGCGGAAACCCAGATGTATTGACAACTGCGTACAGAGAAGATTCAAGGGCCAGATATTTTTTTTAAAAATTTAAATTTATGTTTTATTCTAATTCGTTATATATGACAGTAGAATGCATTACAATTCATATTACACATATAGAGCAAAATTTTTCATATCTCTGATTGTATATAAAGTATATTCATACCATTTTTGGTATGAATGTACTTAGGGTAATAATGTCTATCTCATTCCACTGTCTTTTTTAACCCCGTGCTCCCTCCCTCCCCCTCCCGCCCCTCTGCCCTGTCTAGCGTACATCTACACCTCCCCATGCTTCCTCTCCCAACCCCACTATGAATCAGTCTGCTTATATCAGAGAAAACATTCAGTATTTGGTTTTGGGGGATTGTCAAGGGCCAGATCTTTATGCCCAACATAGGTTATGTGGAGCAACCAGAAAAGAAAGCACATGCTGTCCATTGGCTTCCAAAAGTTCTTCATCCACAATGTCAAGGAGGTAGAAGTGTTGCTCATGTGCAACAAATCTTACTGTGCTGAGATTGCAAAGCCATCATGGAAAGAGCAGCTCAATTGGTCACCAGAGTCAACAATCCTAATGCCAGGCTGCACAGTGAAGAAAATGAATAGACAGTTCATGTACATATTTTTTTGTTCTTAAATGAAACCACAAAAATAGCATTAAAAAGGTATATTCAGGGAGCTGGGGCTGTAGCTCAGTGGTAGAGCACTTGCCTAGCATGTGTGAGGCACTGGGTTTGATTCTTAGCACTACATATAAATAAGTAAGTAAATAAATAAAGGTCCATCAACAACTAAAAAAAAAGAGAGAGAGGTGCTGGAGGATTGCATTTCCTAAAGTTAGAAAGGTATATTCAGTATAAATTCACTGAACAGTGGGATGATTAGTAAAAGATGCATGATAAGCTGTGCAAATGAAAATATATGAAAGTGGGGAGCAGGGGGTTCAGCTTCGTGGTAGAACATTTGCTTAGCAGGCACAAGGTCCTGGGCTCAATCCCCAACATAACACACACACACACACACACACACACACACATACACACACACAC
>NW_026000255.1:1752872-1771797 GCF_001458135.2 Marmota marmota marmota | reverse complement strand
AAAAAAAAAAAAAAAGATGGTTGTGGGGGAGGGAAAAGCGGCAAAAGGGGATTATTCAAAGTACTGAAAACCTTCTCCCGGGATCCAGCGCAGTGGCACCACCAGGCCAGGGACACCTCTGGTGGGGCAGAAGGTGATTGAATTATTCAGATATGAAGATCATCTTCTAGGTTTTGTGTAAAAGGCCCCAGATATTTCAAGTGGCCATTTTGGAATTACAATGTTTTTGGATAATTTTGCCCCTGAAGTTTATTAAAATTGGCAAGAATCATCTCTGAAGTGAATTGATAGTAGTGAACAGATTCTACAAACTACTTAAAAAGAGACCCAGGCATTTCTTCAGTATTTTGGTTCAAACGGATTATATAACTGGTTAAAAGTATTTCAGCTGGTGATATTTTTGGCCCCCCCATCCTGTTGTTGTTCTTCAGCCAAACTGTAAGATATGTTTGATTTGTACTGAGTAGTTTCAGCAGCTTCAAATTACTGTTTTGAGTATTGCTAAAGTTTCATGGCAGTTTATTTTTACCTTTATTAAAACTTTTAGGAGTTTTTGACGTCAGCCCTTTTCATGTCACAATGGGACAACTTTTCTAAATGAAGACATTGAAAGAATACAGAGTTTTTTTCTTTTTATATTTTACTTACGTGGAAATTTAAGATGTTGCGGTTTTCCACCAGCATGGTAATATTGAGATAGCTATTTGTGTCTTTTTATGTGCTGATGTTTAGGAATACTCTTCAGATGTGAAATTTTCTGTTCGTTTCTGCTTTTTGGATCATAAGTTGGATATTTCATCTGGAGTGGATAAGTAGAACAGTTACAAGTACATGGAATAATAAAGAAGACTTTGATCTTAAATCCGAGGAACTTGGCTAATTCTGGAGATAGCCATATGAAAACTTTAAAACAGAAGTATGGGTAGCTGACTTGAAATAACTCTATGTCAAATAGTTATAGGTTAGTTAAGCATCTTCAAAGAACTTGGATATTTCAGAGGATACAAAATAAAAAAAACAAACTGGAAAACATAAAGATTACAGAGAAAGAACCAACACCTTCGTGGGCAGTCCTGTTGGAATTTGGACTTGCCATGAGGTGTTGAAGCCTTATTTCACTGACTTGGAGAGACTGGACCTAAATGGCACAGCATGACTTTGCTCCAGCCTGGCTTAATTTTCCTACTCCACCATCATCAACAAAGTCATTATTGAATTTTGAGAAGCATTCTGAAAATTTTTCATGGACGGAAAATCGTTATGATGTGAATCGTCGAAGACACAATTCTTCAGATGGCTTTGATTCTGGTATTGGATGTTCTAATGGAGGTAATTTTCGAAGGAAAGAAAAAAATGGATGGCGTAGGCATGGCAGAAATGGTACTGAAAACATAAATCATGGAGGAGGATACCATGGTGGAAATTCCCGTTCTCGTAGCAGTATTTTCCGTTCTGGAAAAAGCCAAGGTCTACATGAAAACAACATACCTGACAATGAAACCGGAAGGAAAGAAGATAAAAGAGAATGGAAACAGTTTGAGGCTGAGGATTTTCCATCTTTAAATCCTGAATATGAGAGAGAACCAAATCAGAATAAATCATTAGCTGCAGGTGTATGGGGCCTACACGCCCAGACACACACATACCCAACCAAAAAAATCTCCCAAGCTCCTCTCTTAGAATATCCTCTGAATCCTAAATCTAGAGCTCCAAGGATGCTGGTCATTAAGAAAGGTAATACAAAAGACTTACAGCTATCTGGATTCCCTGTAGTAGGAAATCTTCAGTCACAGCCAGTTAAGAATGGAACTGGTCTGAGTGTTTATAAAGGCTTAGTGCCTAAAACTGCTGCTCCACTTACAAAACCTACACAGTGGAAAAGCCAAACTAAAGAAAATAAGGTTGGGACTTCTTTCCCTCATGAATCTTCATATGGTGTTGGCAACTTTAATGCTTTTAATCAACTGCCAAGAATTTTAGTCCATCACCAAATTCAGTGAAAGAGTGTAATTGTTCCAATTCCTCTTCGCCTGTTGACAAACTTAATCAGCAGCCTCCTCTAATCAAACTGACATGAATGCGCACTGATAAGAAGAGTGAATTTTTGAAAGCATTGAAAAGGGACAGAGTAGAAGAAGAACATGAAGATGAAAGCCATGCTGTCTCAGAGAAGGATGAAGACTCATTTAATTTGCATAACAGCAATAGTACTCACCAAGAAAGGGATATAAACAGAAACTTTGATGAAAATGAAATTCCACAAGAGAATGGCAATGCCACAGTGATTTCCCAACAGATCATTCAGTCTTCAACCTTTCCACAAACTGATGTTCTTTCCAGTTCACTTGAGGCAGAACACAGATTGTTAAAGGAAATGGGCTGGCAGGAAGACAGTGAAAATGATGAAACATGTGCTCCCTTAACTGAGGATGAAATGAGAGAATTCCAAGTTATTACTGAACAGTTGCAGAAGAATGGTCTGAGAAAAAATGGTATTTTGAAAAATGGCCTTATCTGTGACTTCAAGTTTGGACCCTGGAAAAACAGCACTTTCAAACCCACAATTGAGAATGATGACACAGAGACAAGTAGCAGTGACACATCAGATGATGATGATGTGTGAAGGATTTCCTAACACCTTTAGAATTTTTAGTGTGATACATCTCTCATACAGTTTGGGGTGAATTGTAAAAATGAAGAACTATAATTTATGCAGTGAAATACCCCTTTAGAAGATGGTTTTTTTTGGGGACTTCAATATGAAGAAAACCAAGAATGTTTTGTTGGGCTGGGTTGAACATTATTTATTTGTAAATGAATGTTGTAGAAATGAGGACTTTGGTTGATCCAACATTGACTTTCTTCATCACTGCAGCATTTCTCTGACTAGCAATGTGACCATGTAACAAATGAGATTTTCTCATTTAATAATAAAGAATTATGTAATGTTTTGAAAAAAAAAATAAANAGGTGTCGTGACTACCACGCCGGCAGGTCGCTGGGCCTGTTCCGGGCGTGGGCGGCGGCTCTGCTCTGCCCCTCTGGCTTGATGACAAAGTGAGAGAAACTCGGGTGTTTGTGACTCACTTTCTTTACCAGGAGACCAACTGTTTCTTTCGCCGCTGGTATTGATGAAGTTCTCTCCTCCGCTGCTTTCTGATGACATCAGATCTCTGCCATGTTGGTATCCCATACGAGTGGCAGCATTTCATTCCCTTTGTCCGGTGACCAAAGCAACGGGTGAGTCCTGACCGGTCCTCACAAGCCCCGTCTCAATCCTGTTGCCATTGCCTATGAAGGCTCGGTTGGTATTTACCTCCACAGTATTCAGCAGGACCCGGACCGAGAAGCAGTTTCCGTGGGTTCTTTAGCCCTGGGCCAGAGCAGTTCCAGGAGCTGGAATTCGGCCGCTCCGGGCTTGGTGTATGTTCTGATAGGAGCAGGCTCAAAGAAGCAGTTTCCGCAGGTTCTTTAGTACTGAGACTGAGTAATTTGTCTGCGAGACACAGGCGAATGGCAGCCTGAAATTTCCTGTTCTATGGCTGAATGAGCTGCGATCAGTCGGAAACAGGGATGGTGACGTCAGCTCTCCAAGATGGTGGCCGCTGGCTTCCTCTGTGGTCTGACTGGTGTGGAGAACCGAATTGGACCGCTTCCTTCCCCCGTCTCAAACCCAGAATTCAGCCCTGAGCACGGTGATTGCACAGCTGGCATAAGCCCGCAGAATCCGCAGTGCTGTGTCTTTGCATTGCTATCTCGTCGTTTCCCAGCGCGTGCAGCAGACTCTAGCCACAGGGCGATTTGCTGAATAAGCAGCGTGACCCTCCGTGCGGACAAATCTCTCGCGTTTGAGCCCCCGTAGCTGATCCTCATGCGATGGAAATCCTTCCTCTAGGTTTTGGAGCACCCCAATTTTGCTGGAAATTCCTAACAAGATAGCTTTTAGCCATTCTAATTCATCATTCTCCCGTACAGTGACGCCGTACACGGGGCTGATGCACTCCCTTCGCCGCCATCTTCATTACCCCGCCACCTCATTTCTAAAACAAAAAGTTGTGCTCCTGGCCACCAGAAGCTCATGTCCATCCGACAATGCAAAATTGATTTAGTTCATCCCCAGGAGTGCCTACAGTCTTAACTCTTCCAGCATTGCTCAAAAGTCCAAGTGCAAAGTCTCCTCTGAAACTCAAGACAAACTCTTGACTGCAAGCCCTTATAATGTCCCAAAGCAAGTCCATCTTATCTATCTTATCTTATCTTATCTATCTACCTATCTATATCTATATAATCTATGTCTATATCTCAATACAGTGTAAACATTTTCATTCCAAATATGAGAAATAGGGACATAGAAAGAAGGAATGGAACCAAAGCAAGACCAAAATCCAGCTGAGCAAACAAGTCCTATAACTCCACATCTGGCATCTGGAGCACATGGAAGTAAGATGTGATCTCCAAAGGATTTGAGCAGCTCCACCCCTATGGCCTTGCTGGTTGTAGCCCACATAGCCTCTTTCTTAGTCTGGATCTATCTGAAGCAAGTAAGTTTCCTTGAAAGACTTTCCATGTTACTGGCAACTCTTAATCTCTTGTGTCTCCACTACAGCTTCAACTTCCTTCTCACAGCTTCACGCATCCCCCTCTCAGGTTGTCTTTAGGGAAATTGACCTTGCTACACTTTGCCTGGCCTCCCAGGCCTTCCTTTTAAATATTGGTGGAAGCTTACCTGACCCCCTAACTCCATCATCCTGCAGAATCAGCATCATATGGAAACACCAAAAAGTGCTGCCAGCTCAATCAGGAGATGGGCCCCTCCTTGGACCTTGGATGCAGTGGCATCTGAGTGCCTGGGTGGCAGAGTATGGTAAAATGAATCCTGGAAAAATAACTTCCTAGGCATCCCTGTGTGAGCACTGAGCCCACATGTTTTCTTAAATGAATTTTCACTTCTAACATCCTGGAGCCTGCAATGGGTGTGGAACTCCTGATTCCTGAGATACCCACAAGTCGTCTTTCCTATTGTCTCTATGAAAAGTACTTAGCTTCTCTTTAGTGACAGTAATTTCTTCAGCAACCACAACTTTCTTGCCCCAGCATTGCATGTGTTTCTTCTCTGGCCAAACTGAAAAGTTTTTTAATCTTTTCTCTCTAATTTTAGCTTCTGATCTGCACAGTAAACCTGGCTAAAAGCTGCCAGCAACACCATGCCACTGTCTGAATGCTGTGCTGCCTTGAAGTTTCTTCTGCAAGATTAATTAGACCATCACCTTTAAATTCTGCCTCATGAAAAGTCTCAGGACACAGGCAAAATGTAGACAAACTCTTTGTTAGAATGTCACATGAATGGCCCCTAGTCCAGTTTCCAATAGAGTTCCCATTCCAACATGAGACCTCACGAGCACAGATTTTACTGTCTGCATCCCTCTCAGAATTCTGGCTTTCTGAACTCCCACCAGAGTTTCCCATTAATCTCTGCTTACAACATTCTAAGGCTTCCCCAGCCTGCATCTCCAAACTTTTTCAAACTCCTCCCACAACCAGTTCCAAAATCTTCTGAACCACATGGTCAGGTTAGTCGCAGCAATGGACCCCACTTCTTCATACCAGTTTATGTGTTAGGCAACTTTCCTCCCTCATGCCCTTATGCCATGATGTTCTGCTTCATCTCAGCAATGGAGTTGCCTAATCATACATTGAACCTTTGAAAGCATGAGGCCCAAGAAAAATTTTCTTACTCTAAGTTGTTCTTGTCAGATATTTTGGTCACAGTGATGAAAATCTAGCTAACACAGCTCAGAAATTATTAAATATGTAAAGCTTCATTCCACATAGATAAACCAGTTAAATAATATAATAGGGAATGCATTTAAAGATGGTTGGGCAAGTAACCTGTGTAGTGGGATTCCTGTGAGCTGAAGGCTGCTGAACCTCATCCTCTCATATTTGCAACAGGAGTCGGGTGGAGCAGAGCAGATGCCCAACACTTCTAAGCAGTGCAGTGCATTGAGAGCAGTGTACACACTCCAACATTGGCCTACACCAAGGGCCTCTGCCAATTAGAGTAGTGCCTAGGGAGTAGCATGCACCTCTGCCATTGATTGCAGCCACCCTTCCCCACTACTATAATTAACCATGTGCCTTGGCCAGAGTATCAGACTCTAGCCACCAACTACCAGCCCACATCCCAGCTGCCATCCTACATCCCAAATTTCAGTCACGATCCTGCACCCCACTGCACAAAAAAAACTGGCCCCTGCTTTACACAACACCCAGCATCCCATCCAGCTTCTGGCCCATGCCCCAGTTATGGAGTCACTCCATGCCTCTGCCATGTGCTGCCTCACCCAAAACACTGAGAACTAAAAGGGTGAACCCACATTAGTTTAGTTTTGTTACCAGGGATTGAACTCAGGGGCACTCCACTGGAGCCACATCCCCAGCCCTATTTTGTATTTTTTTATTTAGAGACAGGACTAAGTTGCTTAGCACCTCGTTTTGCTAAGGCTGGCTTTGAACTCACAATCCTCCTGCCTCAGCTTTCTGAGCCGCTGGGATTACAGGCAGGCACCACTGTGCCTGGCCACATTAGTTTTTATAATTATGGAAGCATGCAAAAGAAGTGTCTCAATTTAAAATATCTTTGCAAGGAGAAAACCGAATGTTTTATGGTTATTGTAGCATTATTTGTTTTGTGTAAGGTATTTTGTTGTATCCTCCATCATTATTTGGTTTTGCAAGGCTACAACTAATTTATTCTTTCAATTAATAGGATTTTTTCTCAATACTTCTTTTCATCTTTCTCATCTCCATTCCCCTCTGATCTCTTAATTCATCCTCTCAGTTTTTCTTCGAATTTCCTTCTCTCCCACATTATTTTTTCATTTACTTTCTTATTTTCCTCATCTTCCAATATAATTTAGTATTAAATATTAAGAATACTATCTTTCTTGTTTAAATTTTCAGGGATTCTATATTATTGCTCACCCACTTTTCTTATTGATTAGTAGGCTCAGATACTGCAAGACTCTCAATAGGGCTGTTTTATGTGATTTGATTTTTGTCAAGATACCTTTATAATTGAAACCATTTGGGAGGAACTTTTCCTAAAACATCCTTACTAATTTGATTTTCTCTTTGCCAATGGAAATTGCCCTATTCCTGCCTATTTATAGCAAGTCAAAGGAAATAAACAGCAATAAAAAGAAAGAGGACAGAATTTGTGTACATTGCATGATGGTGCATATGTAACCCTACATACACACATACACACACACACACACACACACACAACAAAAACCTCAGCCCTCCAGTGGTCTCGGGAAGCCTCAAGAGGGTTCATCCTGACTCCTCAATTCCGTCTGAATTTCATGTTAGGCACTCACATTATGGGTCAGCCTCAAATATTCTGCATACTCTTGAGTTCCTACCATCCCAATGCCCCATGCTTCTCCTGCTGGATACTCTTTATTTACACACCCCTTTTCTCCATCTACTCTCCTTATTCTGGGAGTCTAACTTCATGACCCATAGTCACCAGATGGGTTTAGCCATAGGACCCTGAGCAGAGATAGAAAAAAAGGAGAAAGAGAGGTCATGCTATTTTGTTTCAGAGCTTCTTTTCTGTCAGTCATAGGCCTTGCTGAGTTCTGTACTTGTTCCTTGTCTTTGTCCTTCATACTACCATTGGGGACCACTCTCATCCTTGAAACCTAGTAATGTCCATTCTGACCCCTTCCCTTCCTGCCTAGCTCAGGACTCAGCATTTCCCACATTCTAACATTCCTTCTTGGATTGCTAGAGGTAAGGGAGTCAGCTCTAGCCCTATTATCACCCTTAAAGAATCAGATCCTCACTTCCAGTGTCAGGCAGCTCTGAGCTTATAGATTCTTTCCTGTAGAAGGGGTTTGGCCTCAGTGGTGCTTATGAACCCTGCCAAGGATGATTGCCTTAGGAATAAAAGGTCCCACAGCTAGCTTGTGGCAGGCCCAACAGAGCCACAACTGTACCACTTTCTAGCCCTATACCTGGCTACAGTCAAAAGCTACTTTATTCCACTCTCATGACTGGGACATTGAGGCTATAAGAAAGGGACTTACTCTAGGCCACACTGTCAGCCAATGACCAGGACAAACCTGATGATCACTTTATTTATGATACTTTGGTCCAGAGAACAAGAAAGGGGGACTCACTGGCTTCCTAGGAGCTCTCAGACCAGTGATCTTCAAGGTAGCTTAGAATGTAGAAGAACAAACCAGGAGTTACTGATGATCCCAGGCCCTCCTATGAACTTCGGGAATGGGCCAAGTTCAGAGTACAAACAGAGAAACACCCAATTACCACCATGTCTTGATGTTTGTCAAGCTGAAATGAAGGTGCAAGATATCTCTAAACCTTAATGCTTCCACCCTTTAATAAGCCAGACTCATAGAGCCTTGGCCTCATTGTGTAAGTTTGGAGGTCACCCCCAACACTGTGCTCCATTTTCAGGCAGAGAGAGAGAGGGCCCAAATGGTTAGCCTTCTTTCTCTCCATGTTGAATTTCTCTGAGGACTAAGGAGTATTTTAGATAAACAGCCCTTTCAGGAAGGGGCAGGCTCTATTCCAAACCAGAGGATTATAATTTCTGTAGATAATGGTTTCTGAAGCTGGGCTCAGAAATGATTTGGAAGGAAACCCACCATCAGCAATAGGCAAAAGTCCAGCTCAGTGTCTCTCAGGTGGGGAGATGCTACCCTCTAGAGATCTGAGGGTAAGTGCAGCCCCTTTCCCACTTGACTCCAATGCCATCTAGGCCCATCAATCTAGGCACTCCCTATGCAGTCTAACCAAAATCATTCCTCATGTCCTCAAGAGAAGATCACTCCTTTGCCATGTGGAGTAACTTCAACCACCAAGACAAATGTTCTCCCAGGGCCAAACAGAGGATTGAAGAATGAGAAAGTCATGTGACTCAATCTAATGTTTCATTACCTTTTTGGTAACACTAAGAGACGGGAAACACCATGAGTCTCCAAAGTGGGAAGGACTGCACCAAGACATCTATATTTTTCCAATAAGTTCTTTCACTAAATTTACCAGGAGCATGAAAACTACACTTGGATTAGAGTCAGGGTTCAGTCTGTTACAATTTTCAGAACCCTTATGTTATTATCCCACATCTACGGGCTATCATCTGAAACACTGGATTATATTAGGAGCCAGACTCACCCATGTATCTCTGATTGTTCAGTTAGAAGTGATGATGAAAGTTTCAAGTGTGCATACCTGGGATCATGGGCGAGAGGTCCAAGAGTTTAATCCTTTATGAGTCATCAGCACTGTAACTTTTAAGAAAAAATATTCTGACAAGTGGTAAGGAAGAATATGTTTAAGACTATTAGAACTGGGGTATTGTAACACGGCAACAATCCTACTGCCAATACTAAAGATAGCAAAGAGAGCTAGAAATATTTAGCATATGAGCAGAATAATGATGAGAAATTACTGAGAGGTGACATCAGGGGTAGAGTGATATTTGATACTTTGGACAAACAATTTTTGCTGTAGGAAGGTCAAGAAATGAAGCATTTAAAGGTGAAAGGAAGGATTTGAACAGATATAAGGGGGTCCAATATCAAGGAATGGGGGAGGTTAGCAGATTCTTTCTTTAGACTGGGCAAGGCAAGGAAAAGATAAGAACAAAAAGAGGGAACAACGAAGTATGATTATAATTTACTCAAGAAGGAATCTTTGTCATAAGACTGTAACATGGTACAGGTTCATGAACTCACGAGCAGCATCTCTCTATATTACCTCATGTTCACCTTCACTCGGTATAAGGAGCCCCAGAAAAGTGAAGGGACAAGCCTGAGTTTGGATAGCAATTTTGTGACTCAGAGAAGAACATGGAGCAAGAAGACATCCACTCATTCTTCATTGCATAATTGCAAAAATTCAGGACAGAATCTCGCCTCTGTACCTTTGAGGCAGATGCACTCATCTCAGCTACACTGGCCCTGTGAAATTCTAGCTGTCTTCTCAAGCCAAGCTCTCCTCTCCTTCGTCCAACACAAGTACATTCAGTATCTATCTGACTGCCCTGGACACCTATGAGCCCTTTCTCTAGCAGCACAACACCCCATTCCCTGGAGATGGCCCCACTCTTCCCACTCCCATCCTCACCCTCATCCCTGGGAAACCAGAGAAGTAGAAATGTCTGGAGTGGGCAGTGTGAATCCTGGATTTAGTCATTTATTCATTGTCAGAACAGTTTACTCATCTGTAAGCAGTGAAAACACGTTCATTCAAATATTTATCCAACCAACATTGCTTCATTATTCTATGCCAGACCTCATTCTAGGCAAATGGGCAAGACAGACCTCCACCTGGCTAAAGCCTATGTTCTTGCTGGGGGAGGGCAAGTGATCCACAACAGGTGATACATGTAAGCAGATTGTGCTGTTTGTTAGGACATGTGGAAAATAAAGTATAGTAAAGGGTGCTGAGGGTGCAGGGAGGGACATGGGTTGTGGTTGAAGACAGGGTGTTCAGGGCAGGCCTCATGAAGAAGGTGGTAATTAAAGAGATAGAAGAGATATCTGGGCAGGGGTGTTATGGTGTGAAGGCACTCTAGGCAATGGTCTAGACACTGTGGTCTCCCCTCCTCTAACTTTTTTATTTTTTGTAAGATTCAGGTCCTGCCCCACAATCCTGAAAGATGTGGGGTGGGAAAACAGGATGGGCCCATCTCCAGGGACTAGCATCTTCAAAGGAAATACTGAAGGATCCATGTTTAAAGGTCAACTCATATCAGAGAGAACATTCGGCCTTTGGTTTTTATGGAGTGGCTAATTTCACTTAGCATGATAGTTTCTAGTTCCACTACCATGGAAACTCCACATTATGTATGAGCACAAGAATGGAATCCTAATTAGGATAAGTTAGACTCCATGTATGTATAATATGTGAAAATGCACCTACTGTCGTGTATATCTAAAACAAACAAATAAAAAAATTAAAAACAACAACAAAAGAAGCAAACAAAAACCCTCAACCCAGAAGGCTGAACCCTGGCAATAGAGTCTCAGGCACTGTGGCTGGGTCCCAACCAAGGGAATCAAGTCTTTGTGTGTGTGTGTGTGTGTGCGTGTGTGCATGCGCATGCATGCCTTGGCTGCAGCAAAAGCACTTCCTTTCATGTAGATCACCTTCTGGGTGTCGATCCTGCGTCATAAGTGCTCAGTGCCCTGAAAAGACCATGCTCAGAGGAGGCTGGAGACCATTGACTTCTCCCCTGGCCTCACTCTTCCTATAGCCAGGGTATGATTAGAAAGATGGATCCTGTTCTCAGGAAGTTACAACTTGGATGTTGTCCTGGTATCCCTTGGGGTTCTCCAGCCAGTGGTGTCCCCTTCTTTGGGTGATACTTTCCCCACCCATGGGGAAAGGTCATGTGCCTTCACAATGGCACTTGCTGGCCAGATAGACCTGCATCCTCAGGGTCCAGCACAACCGAGGCATGTGCAATTCTGCACTGGACGTTTGTGGGGCCTAAGGTTTTTCTCTTGAAAATGAATGTATCGATTGTGCAAACATTATACATGCTTCTTGCTGAAAGAAATGTAGAAAACCTGGGAAAGTACAGAGAAGAAAGTAGACGCTACCATTCCACACCTTCTGACCACTGGAAACAGCCACAGGTGATAGTGTGGTAAGCCTGTTTCCTACCAGTGCAGTGCCCCCAGGAACACAGGCCTCATGCCCCTGTCACTGCAAAAGAGGTCTGAGACTGGGGGCTCCAAGTAGCAAGTGGCCAGCTCTGCAGGAGAGTCATCCAGGGCAACTGGAAGGCGTGTTAAAGAGGTAGGATTTGAGCCGAGCCCCAAAGCCTGCAGAGGAGTTCACTGGCAGTGAGAAGTGAGAAGGGTCTGGGAGTGGACAGGCAGACAGAAGACAAGGGCAGCTCTTAGGTTTCTGTCTTTGGAAAGCTAGACCAATAGATGGCGGTGCCCCACTGAGAGAGGGAAGGGTGGGGAGCCCACAGATTAGGATGTGCTCAGTGGTGGCCTGGAGGATGTCCGTTCAGGTGAATGGGAGAAAGGAGGTCCAGTTGCAAGACACCTTGTGGTGGGGTAAGTGTGTGTGATCAGGGAGCATGGTTGTGAGCAAGTCTAGGTTTAGGGCAGGGTGTTGGGTGGAGCCTGGAAGCATGGGTATGAGATGGGGATGGTAGGTGAGGCCTGGGCAAGCAGGGGTAGGCCAGAGGGACAGAGGGAGAGGCCAGTTGTCCCAGTGGGTGAGGACAGTGCAAAGGGGAGAGGTGGTGCATGGGCTGCCTCCCCTCCACACTGGGTTGGCTTAGAGCCCTGACTTCCTGTGTGTTGGAGGTGATAATGGTGCATGTGGTACTCTCCTTTTACCTGTGCATTCTGTCTTGCAACCCATTTCCCTGGGCAGCTACTCCATGCTGAGCTCTCGTTTTCGGCTGTAGTAAAGAGGTGGGCAGGTCATCCTGGCCTGGGAACCCATGAATGGGGTGGGGCATGAGGCGGGTGGCTGACAGGCCCACCAACACCTAAGTAATGTGCCACAAAGAGGCTGTGGAAAAAAACGCAAGGGGCTCCCATTTTACAGGTAAAAGAAACCGAGAGATGACTTGTTCTTGGTCCGCCAGCACCAGGTGACAAATGGGTAGGAGTCTGCTCCCCACCAGACCCCAGACTTGCCCCCATTTGCCATTCTGGGGTCCACTGAAAGGAGCAAAGAGAATGAAAGAAGATTGGATTGACACCATTTGAAAAAAGTTTATCATTCCAGTCAGGTCTCTGCCCACAGGACTAGGCTTGGCCACCTCTGTTTTCACAACTTGTCCCTGCTCCCTGTCTGCTTGGTGTACCTGAGAACTTCAGAGGGCATTCCTTTCCCCCCCTCACCTGGCTCTCCTTTTCTTGCCCAGAGCCCTCTGTTGCTCCCCACCTCTTGCAGGGCAAAACTTCCCTCCTCAGCATTCCAGGCCCTCTGTGACGAGGTCAAGTCTTATTGATGGACTTCAGGTGACTGGAAGATAGAGCATCAACATTATGCCTCTGAGCTAGGGACTGACAGCACTCTCTAAGCCCAAGGTTGGCCTACTTAAGCCAGACACCCATATTCTTGTGAGAGACCACCTGCTCAGAGAGGGGTGGCCGCTTCAGTCCCAACCAGCACAGGCTGCCTTTGACAGAAGGAATAGAAAGGAGAAGCAGTGCTAGTCTCACCTCTGGAGCCCCAAACACCTAAGACAGCAGGTCATGGGAGGAGAGACGGGGCTGGGCCTGGGGCTTGATGTAAGAAAGATAAACATTATTGGCCTCAAGTAGTTGTTGTACAGGTTTAAATTATCCAATATATACCTTTGATAGATGTAGGCAGAGTGACGTTGTTACTACAGTCAGGCTAATTAACGTCTCTGTCTCCTCACATTGTGACTTTGTTTGTGGTGAGAAAACCTGAAATCTACTCTCCTAGTGAATTTCCAGTATGCAATACGGTTCTGTGAACTATTATCCCCATGTTGTACATCACATCTCCGAATTATTTTTCCCACATAAATGGAACTTTGTACCCTTTTACTCACATTGCAATGATTTCCCGCCTTCCTCTCCCTGGTACACACTGCTCTGCTCTCTGATTGCATGAGATGTACTACTTTAGAAATCTCCTATGAGTGAAAGATGCGGCATTTCTCCTCTGACTGGCTCTTTCTCCTAGCACAATGTCTTCCAGGTTCATTCATTGTGGAACAGGCAAGATTTCCTTCTCTTTCAAAGACTGAGTGGGGAGCCTAGAAATAAACCTCCACATGCACGGTCCAGTGATTTTGAACAATCCTGTTCAATGGGGAAAGGACAGCTCTTTCAACAAAGAAAGTTGGAAAAACTCGATATTCACATGCAAAACAGTGATGTTGGACCCTTGTCTTAAATCACACACATACCTTAAATGTAAATGGATCAACAATGTAAATGTAAGAGCTCAAACTTAATAATCCTAGAAGATAAAACTGAGGGTTGGGGTTGATGAGCCTCAGACATTCTGTTCTGGATTGCCCATCACTTGGTTATCCAAAAACAACTGTTTTTAGTGTTGGTCTTGTCTCCTGCAATTTTGTTGAGATTATTAGCTCTACTAACTTTCTTGTGGATATTTTGAGACTTTCTATGTCTGTTATCACATCATGATTTAGTTTTGATGACTTTCCTGTTTTCCACATTTGCTATTGCTAGAACTTCCACTATCATGTTGAATAACATTGGTGAGAATGGGCATCCTGATCTTTTTTTCTGATCCTGAGGGGAAGAGTTTCAATCTTTCATCATTGAATATCATGCTAGCTGTGTAAAGGTTTTCTTGTTTTGTTTAGTTTTTCAATCAATGTGCAACACCCATGTCAAGAAATTTCCCTTCTATTCCCCGTTTTCTGAGTTTTCTTTAAAGATTCATTCTTCTCAATGTTCTTTCAGTGACTAGAACAATGTACCACCCTGGGAAGCTTTTGTTAGGTTGATTTCCAAAGTGCTTTGCAAAGGCTTCTGAACAAGGCATATATAGGCCCATTGAGAGCACTATTCAGAGAAAGTGAGAGTCCATAAATACAGCCATGTGTGGAAGGTCAACTGATTTTTGGCAAGGATGACAAATGCATTCAATTGGAAAAGAATAGTCTTTGGCAAATTTTACTTTGACAACTGGTTGGGTCTTCACTTATTACTCTGTGCAGAAGTTAGTTCAAAATATACCTATGATGTAAACATATGAGGTAAAATCTTAACACTTAAGAAAACATAAGAATAAATTATCAGGAACTTTCAATTGGCACCAGATTCGTAACTGACACTAAAATACAATTGAAACGAGGAAAAAAATCAGTGAGATTTCATCAACACTACACACTGTTGTAGTTCAAAGGATAGTATGAAGAAGTGAAAACACAATGGGGATAATTCCACTAAGGGATTTTCATTTTTAATTTATTGTTTATTTTGGTACCAGGTACTTAACCAATGGAAGCTTAACTACTGAGCCACATCCGCAACCATTTTTAGTTTTCTTTGTGTGTGTGTGTGTGGGGGGGTAGAGACCTTGAGACAGGGTCCTGAGAAGTTGCTTAGGGCCTTGACAAATCGCCAATCACTGATGCTGGTCTTGAACTTGTGATCTTCCTGCCTTAGTCTTCTGATTTCCTGTGATTAAAGGCCTGTGCCAGCACAGCTGGCAGGCATTGTATCTTGAATATATAAAGTACATTTTCAACTCAATAGCAAGAAGACATATTACACAATTTTCTTTAAAAACTGGGAAAAAGATATACTTATCTCCAAGCTGATTTGAATGGAGCTTCTTTAAAGAAGTTTAAAATTGGACCTTTGTGAGAGCCCAGGAAGAGGGTGGGTAGGCCTGAGTCCTTTCTACCCAACAGCAGACCCACCCCAAAGCTCAGGCCCTGGCCTAGGACTGCCTCTGCCAATCTGTGTGGGAGCCCAGTCCCAGGATAGGTCCATGTCCACCACTCGCCAACCTGGGTGCCCAAGCCTAACTCACTTACATCTTGGGACACTGCAACCATAGCCATAGCCATAGCCTTCTGCATGCAGTAGTCTCCACTTTGCAACAACACATAGGGCCTAGAACTGCTGCATCTCAGAACACACATCCTAAAGCCAGTGTGAGGCCCACCCTTTCAGCCTCATCCCTGAAAGAAGTTGCATCCATCTTGAGACACCTCCACCGCTATCTCCAGTTACCTTTGCTATTGCCACCACCACCTATACTTGCAGTAGCATCCATCATGGGACACTGCCAGGGTCTGGAAGCCCAACACCAAGGTGAGGTACAGATAATCTGCACAGATACTACAAGATTATAAAGTTGAAACTAATACCTCAGACCCACATTGCAAAAAAGGAAGACACATAGACAACATGGAAAAACAAGGGAGGAAAGTGCCCCAAACAAACCAGGATACTACAATAAGAGACCCCATGTACAGTGCCATTGATGAAATGTCAGAGAAGGAGTTCAGATTGTCCATAATTAAAATGATCTCTGAATTAAAGAATGACCAAAACAAGTAAAGACATGCAAAAACTGATCATCCAACAAAGAGATAAGAAAGCAAATACAGGCAACCATTGATCACACCAACAAAGAGATAAGAGAAGCAAATACAGGTAGCAAAAGATTTCTTCAAGAAACAGATAGGAGATTCTGGAAAAAAAAAAAAAACAATCGGAAATCCTTGAAATGAAGGAAACAATGATCCAAATAAAAAACTCAACAGAAAGCATCACCAACAGACTAGATCACTTGGAAGATAGAACTTCAGACAACAAAGACCAAGTATACAATCTGGAAATTAAAGTGGATCCCATAGTGAAGATGGCAGGGAACCATGAACAGAACATCCAAGTATTATGGGATAGCATCCAAAGACCAAATCTAAGAGTTATTAGGCTAGAGGAAGGCACAGAGTTTCAAACCAAAGGAATGCACAATCTCTTCAATGAGATCATATCAGAAAATTTCCCAAACATGAAGAATGAATTGGAAAACCAAATGCAAGGGACTTACAGGACACCAAATGTACAAAATTACCACATATCTACACCAAGTCATGTTATTATGAAAATGCCTAGCATGCAGAATAAGGAGAGAATCTTAGAGGCCTCAAGAGAGAGGAATCAGATCACATATGGTGGGAGACCAGCAGATTTTTCAACACAGAAACTCAAAGCCAGGAGATCCAGGAACAACATATACCAAGCTCAGAAAGAAAATGGATGCCACCAAGAATCTTATATCCAGCAAAATTAAGCTTCAGATTTGATGAAGAAATAAAAACCTTTCATGATAAACAAAGTTAAAAGAATTTAGAGTGAGAAAACCCACACTACAGAGCATCCTCAGCAAAATATTCCAGGAGAAGGAAATGAAAAACAACAATGACAATCAGCAAAGGCTGGGACTACACTAAAGAAATGGCTGCACGAAGGACAAAACAAGTTCAGTTAAAAACCAAAGAAAGGAGATCCAACATGGCGGCAGGCTCGGAGAGATCAAGTCTCTGACCTCTTCAGCTGCGGGGGCATAGGGAGTCGTAAACCGTCTAAATGCTGTTTGCTCAGGATCACTAGGCAATGCTGAGCTGACGTGGATCTGGGGCGAACAGTCTGGGCCTCTCAGAACACACACCGAGCCCGGATCGGCTGAATTCAAGCTCCCGTTCGCCTGCTTCTCGCAGACAAACTGCTGTGACTCAGCACTAAATGATCCCGCTGAAACAACTGGTCGGCCCTTCTGATCCTACGGAGGTTAATGCCAACCGAGCCTTCATAGGCAGTGGCCACAGGATTGAAATGAGGCTTGGGAGAGACAGTCAGGACCCACCTGTTGCATTGGTCACCCGGCAAAGGGACGAACTGTCGCCATTTGCATGGGATACCACCATGGCAGAGAACTGACGTCACCAGAATGCGACGGAGGAGATACCTTCATTGAAACCAGCGGCGACAGGTGTGTAATCCCCTAGCCTTCCCTCTCCACACAGCGGGGAAACCTTAAGGGCCCCTCCCAGCTCTCCCGTGAGCGCGATAGCCAGACCGAGGGAATCAGGAGTGGTGCGGGACCCGCGGCGCGGAACTCCCGGCTACCGCTCCCACCAGTGCTGACAACTGAGGTCTCTTGCACCAGCTACCGGGGGCGTGGCTACCGGAGGGCAAGCAAAATTCGCTGAGTGTTCTCAGCCCCAAGCTCTACAAACTTAGGGTCTGAGGGAATGGCAAACAGGGAGAGTGTGCCCAGTCGTTCATGAATACAGGGCTCCCGGGAGCAGCAGACCTGACATGTAGCCAGTATTGTGGTGAGCATCACTGGTGAGCGGGGCCTGGCTTGAGGAAAAGTGGGGAAGTGACTAGACACAAGAGAAGGCCCTAGGCACCCAGGATTGGAGACCCGCCCAGTCTGGGAGGAGGAGCTGCTGCACAGTGATTGGTTCCCGCGAATTGAGAGGAGAAGCTTGGCCCAGTGAGCACAGCTCCACCTACTGGAAGAGAAGTTAATCAAACTCTAAGACTGCATTTATTATATTTTTTTAATTTGGTTTTTTTTTTCATTTTCATTTTTTTGTTGTTGTTTTTTAAATTTTTTTAAAATTTTTTTTAATTTAAATTTTTATTTTTTAATTATTTTTTTAAATTTTTTTTCTTTTTTTATTTTCTGTTCTTTTTTCTTTTGTTTTTTCATTTCTTTTCAATTTTCTTATTCCCCCTTCCTTGAATTCTACCTGCTTACTCTCTTTCTCTTTAGTGACTTCTTCCCTTCCCTTCTTATACCTTTCCTCCCAAGCATCAAATAAATTTATAGGAGTAAACAGTAACTCAGCAGGCAAACAGAACAAGAAGTAACATGAGCAGCATGAAAAAGCAAGGGAGAAAAGGAGTACAAACAACGCAGGACAGCCTAAATATTCAGGAGGACCTAGAGTCATCAGAAAAATGGTCAAATAAAGAACTCAAGGAATACCTTAGACAGATGGAATGGAACCTTAAAGAGGATATGAGACAGCAAATTCAAACAATGAAAGAACACATTGAAAATGAATTACATAAACAGATAAAAGAAGAAGTTAAGCATCTTTATCAGGAGATAGAGATTATAAAAAAATCAAACAATAATTCTAGAAATGAAGGAAACTATAAACCAAATTAAAAACTCAAATGAGAGTATCACTAACAAATTGGAGCAAGTAGAAGCCAGAACGTCAGATAATGAAGACAAAATATATCATCTTGAAAAGAGTCTAGCCAACTCAGAAAGACTGGTAAAAAATCATGAGAAAATCATACAAGAGATATGGGATAACATAAAAAAACCAAACTTAAGAGTCATCGGGATAGAGGAAGGTATAGAG
>NW_026000255.1:1732044-1752004 GCF_001458135.2 Marmota marmota marmota | reverse complement strand
ATATATATATATATATATATATATATATAATTCCATCCATCAATGAGCAAATACACTTTCTTCTCAGCAGCACAAGGATCCTTCTCCAAAACAGATCATATGCTATGCCACAAAGAAAGTCTTAGCAAATACAAAAAAATAGAGATACTACCCAGCATTCTGTCTGACCATAATGGAATGAAATTAGAGATCAATGATAAAATCAAAAAAAGAAGATACTTCAACACCTGGAGATGAAACAATATGCTATTGAATGATTCATGCATAACAGGAGACATCAGGGAGGACATAGAAAAAAATTCTTAGAGGTAAATGAGAACTCCGATACAACTTATCAAAATCTGGGACAATATGAAGGCAGTAGTGTTAAGAGAAAGTTCATTGCATGGAGGTCATTCATTAAAAGAATAAAAAGTCAACAAATAAAAGACCTGACATTACAGCTCAAGCCCTTGAAAAAGAAGAACAAACCAACACCACAGTAGTAGAAGACAGGAAATAATTAAAATCACGACAGAAAACAATGAAATTGAAAATAAAGAAACAATTCAAAAAATTGACAAACTAAAAAGCTTGTTCTTTGGGAAAATATTTTAAATTAACAAACCCTTAGCCACTCTAATGAAAAGAAGGAGTGAGAAAACTCAAATTACTAAAATTTGCGATGAAAAAGGAAATATCGTGACAGAAACTGTTGAAAAACAGAGACAAACAGAAACTATTTTAAAAATGTACACTCCAAGAAGATAGAAAACCTCGAAGGCACCGACAAATTTTTAGAGGCTATGATCAACCCAAACTGAGTCAAGAGGATGTACACAACTTAAACAGATCAATTTCAAGCAAGGAAATAGAAGATGCCATCAAAAACCTACCAAACAAGAAAAGCCCGGGAACAGATGAATTCAGAGCTGAGTTCCACAAGACCTACAAGGAAGAATTAATACCAATACTCCTCAAATTATTCCATGAAAGAGAAAAGGAAGGAACCCTTCCGAACTCATTCTACAAAGCTTGTATCATCCTGATTCCAAAACCAGGCATAGACACATCAAGGAAAGAAAGTTTCAGACCAATATCCCTGAAGAACATTGATGCCAACATCCTCAATAAAATTCTGGCAGATTGCATACAAAAACATAGTAAGGAGATCATGCACAATGATCAAGTGGGGTTCATTCCACAGATGCAAGGTTGGTTCAACATATGAAAATCAATAAATATAATTCATCACATCAACAGGCTTAAAGATAAGAATCATATGATTATATGAATTGATGCAGAGAAAGCATTTGACAAAATATAGCACTCTTTCATGTGCAAAACACTAGAAAAACTAGGAATAGTAGGATCATACCTCAACATTGTAAAAGCCATCTATGCTAAACTCCAGGCCAACAATCATTCTAGATGGTGAATAATTGGAAGCATTGCCTCTAAAAACTGGAACAAGGCAGGAATGCGATCTTTCACCATTTCTATTCAACATAGTTCTTGAAACACTAGTCAGAGCAATTAGATAGACAAAAGAAATTAGAGGGATACAAATAGGAAATTATCCTTATTTGCGGACAACCTGATTCTATACTTAGTGGATTAAAAAAACTCCACCAGAAAACTTCTAGAATTAATTAAAGAATTCAGCAGAGTAGGAGGATATAAAATCAATACCCATAAATCAAATATACTTCTATACATCAGGGATGAATCCTCTGAAAGAGAAATTAGAAAAACTACGCCATTCACAGTAGCCTCAAAAAAAAAAAAAAACTTGGAAATCAACTTAATGAAAGAGGTGAAGGACCTCTACAATGAAAACCTCAGAACACTAAAGAAAGAAATTGATGAAGAGCTTAGAAGATGGAAAGTTCTTCCATGCTCTTGGATAGGCAAAATTAATGTTATCAAAATGGCCAAACTACCCAAAGCACGATACAGATTAAATGCGATTCCAATTAAAATCACAATGACACTCCTCAGAGAAATAGAAAAAGCAATCGTGAAATTCATTGGGAAAAAGAAGAGACCAAGAATAACCAAAGCAACCTTAGCAAGAAGAGTGAAGCAGGAGGCATCACAGTACCTGAATTTATCTATACTACAAAGCCGTAGTAACAAAAGGAGCATGGTATCGGTACCAAAACAGACTGGTAGACCAAAGGTACAGAATAGAGGACACAGAGACAAAACCACATGCATACAATTATCTCATAACAGACAAAGGTGCCAAAAACATACAGTGGAGAAAAGAGATCTTCTAGAAGAAACGGTGCTGTTGGCTGGGCTGTAGCTCAGTGGTAGAGTGCTCGCCTAGCACAAGTGACGCCCTGGGTTCGATCTTCAGCAGCACATAAAATAAATAAATAAAGGCATTGTGTCCAACTAAAAAATAAATAATAATAATAATAAAAGTAATGGTGCTGGGAGAACTGGAAATCCATATGCAGCAAATTGAAACTAAACCCCTACCTCTCACCATGCACAAAACTCAAAGTGAATGAACGACCTAGGATTTAGTCCAGAGACCCTGCACCTAATAGAGGAAAAAGTGGGCCCAAATATTCGTCACATTGGATTAGGCCCTGACTTCCTTAACAAGACCCCTAAAGTGCAGGAAATAAAATCAAGAATTAATAAATGGGATGGACTTCAACTAAGAAGCTTCTTCTCCACAAAACAAACAATCAATGAGGTAAAGAGAGAGCCTACATTTGGGGAGCAAACTTTTGTCCCATACATGTCAGATAGATCACTAATCTCCAGGATATATAAAAAACTCAAAAAACTTAACACCAAACAAACAAACAAACAACCCCATCAATAAATGGGCTAAGGAGCTGAACAGAAACATCTCAGAAGAAGATATATATTCAATCAACAAATATAGGAAAAAATGTTCAACATCTCTAGTAATTAGAGAAATGCAAATCAAAACTACTCTAAGATTTCATCTCATGCCAGTCAGAATGGCAGTTATCAAGAATATACACTGTATGTACAGAGATACAAAAAATAGTGTCCTGTATGTGTAATAAGGATTGTAATGAAAAATTAAAAAATAATTAATTAGAAAAATACAGATGACAATAAATTTTGGCAAGGATGTGGGAGAAAAGGCACAGTCATACATTGCTGGTGTCCAACAGGACTGCAAATTGGTGCAACCAATCTGGAAAGCAATATGGAGATTCTTCAAAAAACTGAGAATGGAACCATCATTTGACCCAGCTACCCCACTCCTCAGTCTATACCCAAAGAACTTAAAATCAGCATAGTATAATAACGCAGCCACATCAATGTTCACAGAAGCTCAATTCACAGTAGCTAAACTGTGGAAGCAACTTAGAAGCCCTTCAATAGATGAATGGATGAAGAAATTCTAGTATATATACACAATGGAATATTACTCAGCATTAACAGAGAATAAATTAATGGCATTTGCAGATAAATGAATGGATTTAGAGAATATAATGCTACGTGAAGTAAACAAATGCCGAATATTTTAACTGATAATGGGGTGGGGGGGAGCATGGGAGGAATAGATTAACTCTAGTTAGGGTAAAGGGGAGGGAGGGGAAGGCAGGGGGCATAGGAGTAGGGAAGGTGGTGGGATGAGATGGATCTCATTACTCTAAGTACATGTATGAAGACACGAATGGTGTGACTTTATGTTGTGTACATGCAGAGTTATAAAATATTGTGCTCTATATGTATACTATGAATTGAAATGCAATCTGTTGTCATATATAATAAATTAGAACAAGTTTTAAAAATTTATAACTAAAAAAGGTACTTTAAATTTGATTTGGTAATGCTAACTAGAGATGGGTAGATATCACGTGTACATAGGTATGCATTTATATCTGTGAGTGTGGGTCCTGTCCTTTCTTTTGTCCTGATAGGCAGTTGCTTTGGGGGTTGCTGAGTTCCTTGTGAGTCTCTGATGGCATGGCATAGAGGGGCCTTAAATATAAGTGGCTGCAGGTAATAAGGAGATGGTGTGGGTGAACAGGGTCTTGGAGGAGGTAGGATATGAAGGAGAATATATCAAAACCTTCAAGAGAAGGTCAAAGTGGCAAGAGAAGGAAAGGAAGAGAAGAACCAACAGGAAGGGAGAAGTGTCCAGGTGTTCAATGATGGATCCGAGCTGATGAATCACGGCTGGTCATGAGTGTCATTGGAACAGTCCAACACCTTTGTGTCTTTCCACAATGCCAGGGTTCCCTGAATCACAATAATTTTACGGCCATATCATTTTCCTCAGTGGCAGTTCACTGAATAGTGTGAGTCATCTGGTGGCCATAAGCTGGGCCAAGACAAGTTCTGTCATTCCAATCGTTATTTCTAATATCTAGGACATTCAAGTGATGCATAACACCTGATAATATGGTATATTGTAATATATAATAATTATTTTTGCATTACAATTCATGCTACACATACAGAGCACAAATTTTCATAACTCTGGTTGTACACGAAAGAGAGTCACACCATTCGTGTCTTCATGCGTTCACTTAGAGTAATGAGGTCTATCTCATTCCACTGTCTTTCCTACCCCCATTCCCCTTCCCTTCCCCTCCCTCTCCTTTGCTTTATCTAGAGTTCCTCTAATATACCTATGCTCCCCCACCAACTCCCATTATGAATCAGCATCCTTAAATCTGAGAAAACATTCGGCATTTGGTTATTTGGGGATTGGCTAACTTATCATTGTATTCTCAACTCCATCCATTTACCTTCAAATGCCATGATTTTACTCTCTTCTAATGCTGAATTGTATTCCATTGTGTATATATAATTATTATTATTATTATATAATATTGTAATATATAACATTGTAAGGTGTGATTTATCTTCTCTATGTATTGTATACATGCCTCACATCCAAAACACACACACACCACACAAACACACACACACAGAGACACACACACACAGGAGAGAAGGGCTAAGAATGAGTTAAGGCAGCTACAGGAGGGGTTCAGGGGGATGAACTGAGAGAAAAGCAGGAGCAGGTGTGAATGCAAAGCATCACTGTAGGTGGTCAGACAAGATGATTCACCAGCCAAAGAACCTGTTCAAGGCACAGAGCTGTCAAAGCACTGGAAGGTAGTCTAGGTCAGAAGGTAGTTTCAGAGAGTCTACCTGGAGGTCAGCTTGGGATCTCAGATTGGAGTGGCTGTGTGTGGTGTTCATGGGCAGGGGAAACTGGGCTCCACTGAAGTTTGAGAACAGAGATTCAGAGGTTTGCCATTGCAGTGATTTTCCCAGGCAAGGCTCATGAGAAGTGAACAGGTGATGGGCTAGGGTGCCTTTGTGTCCAGTCTTGGGGTGCACCTCTTTTTTCTGGGCCTCAAGTGAGGGGGTTGCTTCATTCAGAGGTCTGCTGTGTTTCCTAAACTCAGGGGCCCTGTTTAGTCAGCTTTTTTACATTGGTGATTCAGAAGACCTGACCAGAACAATCATGGAGAAGGAAAGTTTTTTTGAGTGTGCAGTTTCAGAGATCTTACTCCAAAGACGGTTGGCTCCATTCCTTGGGGCTCAAGGTGAGGCTGAACATCTTGGAGGAAGAGTTTGGTGGAGGGAAGCAGATCACATGATGATCAGGAAGCAGAGAGAGACTCCACTCGCCAGATAAAAAATATATACCCCAAAGCCACAGCCCCCAATGACCCACCTCCTGCAGCCACACCCTAATCTCCTACAGTTACCACTCAGTGAATTCCATCAGGGGATTGATCAGCTGATTGGATTAAGGCTATCAGAGCCTGATCCCTTCTCCTCTAAACCTTCTTGCATTGTCTCCCAATGAGCTTCTGAGGGACAACTCACATCCAAACTATAACAAGCCTATGCATTGATGTGCTTCTGATGAATTTGATAAGTCCACAGGTGATTGTTATTATTAGCGTGATTCATTTATTTTTATTTGTTCTAATTAGTTATGATAGCAGAATGCATTTGACTCATTGCACACAAAGGGAGCACAACTTATCATTTTGCTGGTTGCACATGATGCAGAGTCACACCATTCGTGCAATCAAACATGCACACTGGGTAATAATGTCTGTCTCATTGCACCATCTTACCCAACCCCATACCCACTCTCATCCCCTCCCTTCCCTCTACCTGATCCAAAGTTCCTCCATTCTTCTCTTGTGCCCCCGCAATCCCCATTATACTTCAGCATCCACTTATCAGAGAAAACACTTGGCCTTTGATTTGGGGGGATTGTCTTATTTTGCTTAGCAAGATATTCTCCAGCTCCATCCATTTACCTGCAAATGCCATAATTTCATTCTTCTTTAAGGCCGAATCATATTCCATTGTGTATATGTACCACATTTTCTGTGTCCATTTATCTACCGAAGGGCATCTAGGTTGGTTCCACAGTTTAGCTATTGTGAAGTTACCTGCTATAAACATTGATGTTTATAGCAGGTAACGTTTTCTGGCAAATGTGGCTTAGCATGATTTATTTATCATTTTTTGCACTATGGCTGTGCTAGGTCGATGGTGGTTGTTTCCTTGTACAGACAAGTTGTAGAGTCATTCCCCTCATCATTGAAACTGAATATGGAGTTGCTTATTGCAAACTACTGCTTCATAAAATGGAGTAACACAGGTTTAGGCATAACTTGAGTACTACTGGTCCATGCATCATGGAATACCTCAGGGCAGACCCTTCCTGTCAATGTGTGCTAAAGGCCTCTTTTTAGTTTGGACACTTCCTGTGTTCTCTGGATCTGAGCCTGAGTAGCTAAGTCCTGGTCTGTCTCAAACTTGAATGCACAGAGAAGGGGCCATGCTAATGTTGCCAAGACATTCTCTGGTTCCTTTCACTTTCCCAAAACTACTTTGGATGCTGTTTCCAGCAATCCCAGCAGAGCCTCTCGCATATTCACAGTCTCCCTGTATTCACAGGGTGGTCCCCATCCCTCCAATATGGAAGCCACCAGAAGTGGCCAGATTTCCCTCTCCCTTGACTTCATGATCCCATTCTGTGGGGTCCTCTTTATCCCACCAGAAGCTTTCCTAGGCACACAATAGTGTTTGCTGCAACAGGGGAGGAAAAGGCTAGGCCCCAGAGTTCTCCACTCCAGAAATATTCAGAGTCAATTTGAACTGAATTGTTTCAAAGTTTCCAATTCTGAAATCACTGAAAATTACTAGTCCTTTTTTTTTCAATTCCTATTTTTTCCACACAAATAAAGCTTTATAGTTATCCATAGTGGCTGGGTTCATCCCAACAAACTCATACATGCATGAAATTCAATTTCAGTTTAATTTTCCCCCTCCCCTTTCTCCCCTCGTCCTGCACCCCTCCTGTGTTTCCTTCCTCTAGTCTGCCAGATTTCCTTTCACTCCTGTACTTATTGATTGGCTGTTTTTACTCATACATAAAGGTGAAATTCCCTGTGGTATACTTGTATATGTACATGAGCTTTAAGGAATTTGTTGTGCATTGCCTCCCCTTTTGCCTCCCCAACTCTGCCTCTCCATCTCCTTCTTCTACAATACTGATCTCTCCTCTATCTTTATGATATACTTCCCTTACCCTTTCCATTATTCTATTTTAGTTTCCACATGGCAGAGAAAATATCCAACTTGGAGTTTCTGAGTTTGTCTTATTTCACTTAGCATGATGTTCTCCCTGGCCATTTATTTGCCAGAAAATGTTATCTTTTCATTCTTCTTTGGGACCCAGTAGAACTCCATGGTATATATGTACCACAATTCCTTAATCCATTCATCTATTATTAGGCACCTGGGTTGTTTCCATAATTGAGCTCTTGTGCATTGTGCTGCTACAAATATTGGGGCGCTGTTTTGCTGTAGTATGTGGACTTTAGATCATTTGCGAAAACACCAAGGAATGGGATAGCTGGGTCTCATGGTGGTTCCACCCTAGTCTTTGAGGAATCTTCATACTGTTGTTCAAAGTATTGGTATGAGCCTGCACTCCCACCAACAATGTACATGTGTACCTATTTCCCCACAACCTCACCAGCATTTAGTGTTGTTTGTTTGTTTGTATACCAGGGACTGAACCCAGGGAGGCTTAGCCACATCCCCAGCCCTTTTTATTTTCTTTATTTGTTCTAATTAGTTATCCATGACAGTAGAACGTACTTTGACATATTATACATATAAGGAGTACAACTCCCCATTCTTCTGGTTGTACCTTATATGGAATTACATTGGTTGTGTATTCATATATGCACATAGGAAAGGAATGTCTGATTCATTCTACTATCTTTTCTATTCCCTTTCCCACATCCTTCCCTTCATTCCACTTTGTCTAATCCAAAGTACTTCTAGCCTTCCCTATCCCCCACCCTTATTGGTTTTTTTTTTTTAATATTTTTTAGTTGGAGTTGGACACAATGCCTGTTTTTAAATGTGGTGCTGAGGATCGAACCCAGGGCCTCTCAATACTAGGTGAGTACTCTACCACTGACCCACAACCCCATCCCATCCCCCATCCTTACTCTGATTTAGCATATACATATCACAGAAAACATTCGGCCTTTGATTCTTAGGGAATGGCTCATTGCGCTTATCATGGTAGTCTCTAGTTCCATCCATTTACAGGCAAATAACATAATTTCATTTCTCTTTATGGCTGAGTAGTATTGCAATGTGTAAATGTACCACATGTTCTTTTTTTTTTAAGAGAGAGAGAGAGAGAGAGCAAGCGAGAGAGAGAGAGAGAGAGAGAGAGAGAGAGAATTTTAATATTTATTTTTTTTTAGTTTTCGGAAGACACAACATCTTTGTTTGTATGTGGTGCTGAGGATGGATCCCGGGCCGCACGCATGCCAGGCGAGCGCCCAACCGCTTGAGCCACATCCCCAGCCCCCACATGTTCTTTATCCATTCATCTGTTGAAGGGCAACTAGGTCAATTCCCTATTGTGAATTGAACTGCTATAAACATTAATGTGGCAGTGTCACTGTAATATGCTGATCAGGTCCTTTGGGTATAAACCGAGGAGTGGGAAAACTGGGTCAAATGGTGGTTCCATTTCAAGTTTTCTGAGGAATCTCCATACAACTTCCCAGAGTGGATTCACCAATTTGCAGACCCAACAGCAATGTATGAGTGTACAGTTTCCCCACATCCTCACAAGCACTTACTGTAACTTTATTCTTGATAATTGCCATCCTGATGGGAGTGAGATGGAATCTCAGTGTAGTTTTAAATTGCATTCCTCTAAGGGCTAGAGATGTTGACCATGTTTTCAGATATATATTGACCAATCGTATTTCTTCTTCTCTGAAGTGCCTGTTCAGTTACTTTGCTCATTTATTGATTGTGTTATTTGTTGGGTTTTTTGTTGTTGTTGTTAAATTTTTTGAGTTCTTTATTTACTCTAGAGATTAATGCTCTATCTGAGGTGCAGGGGGCAGATATTTTCTTGCATTCTTCATGCTCTCTCTTCACCTCCCCTTTTGTTGCCTCTGCTGTGAAGAAGCTTTAGAGTTTGATTCTGTCCCATTTGTTGATTCTTGATCTTACTTCTTGCACCATTACCATCTTGTTAAGGAATTTGGTTCTTAAGCCAACATGATGTAGATTTGGGTCTACATTTTTTTCCTGTTAGGCACGGGGTCTCTGGTCTAATGCTTACATGCTTAGTCCACTTTGAGTCGAGTTTTGTGCAGGGTGAGGGATAAAGATTTAATTTCACTTTGTTCTACATGGATTTCCTGTTTTCCCAGCACCATTTGTTAAAGAGGCAATCTTTTCTTGAATGTATGTTGATGGCGCCTTTGTTTAGTATGAGATACCTGTATTTATGTGGGGTCTCTTGTGTCTTCTGTTCTGCATCATTGGTCCACATGTCTGGTTTGATGGCAATACCGTGCCCCATTTGTTACTCTGGCTGTGTAGTATAATTTAAGGTCTGGTATTGTAATGCCTCTTGCTTCACTTTTCTTGCTAAGGATCACTTTGGCCATTCTGGGTCTCTTATTTTTCCAAATGGCTTATCATAAGAGTAGCTGGCAAATATTTTTTTCCCATTTTGCAGTTTTTCTCTTCACAGTCTTAATCATTCCCTCTACTGTGCAGAAACCTTTTTAGTTTGATGGCATTGCAATACAAATTTTCCGTTTTATTTCTTGTGTTCTGGGGGTTTTGCTACTTTGCAGAGCTCACTTTTAAGCTCTAGAAGCCTTAGGGAGAAGGTTTCTTTCCCCTGGTGGGGGTCTTCTAGATAAAGTAGTATGCCATCGGCAGAAAGATTGAATTTGACTCATCCTTTTCCTCTCTCTGTCCCTTGATTTCCTTCTCTTGCCTGACTGCTCGAAGTAATGTATCAAGGACTATATAGAATAGGAATGGCGAGAGTGAGCAGCCTTGTCTTGTTCCTGTTTGTGTTTGTCATAAATGGCCTTTATGATGGTGAGGTAAGTTCCTGTGATCCCTAGTTTAATGGGTGCTGGAGTCTTTTTTTTTTTTTGAGAGAAAGAGAGAGAATTTTTTTTAATATATATATTTTTTAGTTTTCAGCAGGCACAACATCTTTGTTTGTATGTGGTGCTGAGGATCGAACCCAGGCCGCTCACATGCCAGGCCAGTGTGCTACCGCTTGAGCCACATCCCCAGCCCAAGGGTGCTGGATTTTATCCAAGGTCTTCTCGGCATCTATCGAGATGATCATGTGATTCTTGTCCTTCATTATGTTCAAGTGGGGAGTTACATTCATTGTTTTGTATATGTTGAAGCAACCTGGCTTCCCTGGAATGGAACCCACTTGATCATGGTGTGTTGTCTCCTCAAAATGTGTTTTTGAATGTGATTTGCTAATATTTTATTGAAGATTTTTAATCAGCAGTACTTTTAGTGGAGAAGAGGCAGGAAGTGACAAAAGGCAGGAAATGTACATGTGAAGATTGAGTTAGCCTTCAGTGAGGTCAGAGTGGGCAACTTCTACTCCCGTCATCTTTGGTGCCTGGCAGGGTAAGGGGGACACAGCCCCTGCAGCTTCTTTCTCTCAGCAGGAGAAACGTGTTCCCATTTCAGAAGGGGTGGCCCCCAAACTCAGTCTGTGTCAAAACCCCCGTTTAGTTTCCTCAATTCCTTGAGGAAATTGGGGTTTCCATGTCTTCTGGTTGGCTTTGTGTATTTGAATCAGTGCATACAAATTATATATATAAGGGATCTGTTGCTTATTCCTGATGGAAGTAAATTCTGAAATAATTAATATTTCTGTCTAATTATTAAGGACTTTACCTTTAGTCTGCATAAGAACACGTTGTACATAACCTCACAGCTATTTATCCTTTTGTTGGGGTATGACAAGTGGCTGCTCATGATTTTTCCCTCTGTCTCTGAATGATTTCCTCTGAAGACTCTGTTGATCATTTGCCAAAACTTCTTGGCATCCATGTTGCGGCTGCTTCTTCCCATTCTTTGACCTGAGTGGTCCCAAGGCTGAGGGAAAGTGGCAGGACAATTGGGGACAGCACGAGAAGACCCTCTTTCAGCCAATTTAAGCAACAAAGTTTTTGGAGAGAGGAGTTCTTAGGCCAGAAGAATGCCAATCACTAATAGAGCAAATTAATTCCATCTGTATAATAGGTTTCCACTAACAAACACAGTCTCTTTACCTGTATCATCTGAACCCAAGGATAAACAGCTCTGGGAAAAACCAATTCTTCCAGATCTGCACCAGAAAAGCACCTGTTATCTAGCATCCTTATAATGTATACCAAGGATGATCTCTGAACACACAGAACACATCTTTAGAATTTAGGTACATTTTACAAAACTGAAATTTTCACACAGTTTACATGAAGTAAAGTCATTAGATCACTTAGAAATGCACATGTATACTAAAATATACTTTGTCAAGTAATGACAACACAATGTAAACACGTCGATTGAGAACAAACTTTTCTGTAATAGCCAGTCTTCTACACATTCTGTATTAAAATGTTTCAATTAGTCTTCAGATGGAGGAATAACAAAAGAGTGTCACTCCTTATTATGTGAATAGATAGCTCTCATTAAATAAAAACGACTACAGACAATGCAGAAGTACTACCAGTACTTAGAGAATTTTGCAAAACTACTTAATTGCCTCTACAATATGTTAAAATAACAATCATGATTTATGGCATGATCTTCAGATTTTCTGATTTTTTAAGGTTTAGAGCTTTAAAACATATCATAAATATATGACATCATTTAACAATGCAAGTGCATTTAAGTAGAGTAACAAAAGAAGAGACTCTAGAACAAATGAAGATTTGAATTAACTCTTATAGGACATAATTTTCTTTTAAGCAATAAAGTGTATAACAAAATCAGCAGAAAGTATATAAAATATCTAGATCAAACAAAATCATTGGTTTTAAGCCATATTTAGTGTTTTTTTTTTTTTGTGTGTGTGTGTGTGTGTGTGTTTTGTTTATTTATTTATTTATTTATTTATTTGGAACATTTTACAAAGGGTAGTTCCGGCAATGCTAAATGATTGGATCCTTCTTTATGAATGTATTTTAAAAGCTACCTTTTTTCCCTCTAGAATTTAATCATTATCAAATTTAAACATTACTAGAATGTAGTCGTCAGACATAGCACAAAATCCGTTTAGCCTTTTAAGATGGTAGTGAAGCATCATTCCCACTGATAGTTCATTTGTTAAGGTAGTGTTAGGGTTTATAATCAATTAACAACAACAAGAACAATAAACTCAAGAATTTATCTCACAATAAAATGAAGTCATTCCAGAATTCAGAAACAAAGTAGAAATCGGTTATTAGCATTTTAACTCATGTATCACTTTGCCGGGTGAAGCAGCACAAACCCATAATCCCAGCACCTCAGGAGGCTGAAGCAGGAGGATAGCAATGTTGAAGCCGGCCTCAGCAAATTGGCATGACCCTGTCTTAACTTTTGAAATAGAAAGGGGGCTGAGGATGGACCTTAGAGGTAAAGCATGCCTGAGTTGAATCCCCAGTACCAAAAACGGAGCCAAACCGTGTTATTTCCTTTGGCTCGACTTAGGCCTAGAAAAAAAGAGAGAATATAGGCTCACTTGTTGATTTTTAAATGTGTTGAAGAGTGAATATTTTAGACCAAACTTGAATGTCCAATAGAGATACAAGCATTCATTGTACACTTATTTAGAGCAAACAAAACATTTCTGAGGTGTGAAAATTCTAAAATTTTTCTCTCTGAATTACGGTTTCAGAGACACTGGAATGGCAGGTTTTGTTTCCTTGTGAAAACAAATCTTTTTCAAAAGCCACATTTGTTTTTAAGAATTCAAAACACCTACCCTATTTCCTCTGTTTAACAGCTACCTTTGGAAAACTAAAGGAAATATAGCACTGTCAACCTTTTAATTTATTTCATTGCCAAAAGTGTCCTATGAAGTGCCTGCACATAGAAAACATTGAACACTACATCTCAAATATCTAGAGACAAATACCCTAAATGGTTAGCAGGCCAGGAAAATTAGTTACTAGCATTTAAATACACTCTTATTACAAGGAGTTCAAATTTATTGATTACAGAATCCAATTACCAATTACAAATTTCAGCTTTCCTAAAGGCACAATGATAAGGGATAGGCAGATGTGAGTGGTGGGAACATGAGATTTTTTTTTAATATTTATTTTTTAGTTGTAGTTGGACACAATCTTATTTATTTACTTATTTATTTTTATGTGGTGCTGAGAACCGAACTCAGGCCTTGCACATGCTAGGCGAGCACTCCACCACTGAGCCACAACCCCAGCCCCAGAACATGAGGTTAAGGGAAAATTCTCTAAAATGGGTTCACTGTGGTGACCCCCATCTGCTTTCTTTTCCAAGAAGTAATTTACCTGCAGCCCTGCCTGGCCTGAGTGGCCAGGATATGCCACATGCCTCAGCAAACTACCTGTTATCTGGGAGAGCAATGCAGACCTGAAATAATGTAGATAAGAGGAACCCAAGTTACTCTTGAACGGGGAGGCTTTTGTGACACTTTTCATAGACCAGATCCCCAAACTCAGGGAGATAGGGAAAATTCCTCCTAACCATAAAATCTGTAGGAATTGATGGTGGAGAATCCAATTAGAGGGCTGGGGTTGTGGATCAGTGGTAGAGGGCTCATCTAGCAAGCATGAGGCACTGGGTTCCATCCTCAGCACCACTTAAAATAAATAAATAAATTAAAGGTATTGTGTCCATCTACAACTAAGAAATGCTTTTTGGTTTTTTTTTTTTTTACCAAATCCAATTAGAACCCTTCATCATGAGCTGAATGGACCTAGAGTTTTCATGGCAGTAGAGACTCAAGTCTGATGTCATCCTGCTGTCAGTCAAAAGTCAAGAGGTGGATCTGGGTGGGACTCTCAGGAAACAACTCTGGGATCCCCAATAAAACTGGAGTCCAGGAGAGACACAGGCTCCTGCTCCTCTCTGAGAGGACCCACTCTCTCCCTTCAGAGGGCCCCCTTTCCATTTTCCTCTCCTGTTGATAAACTCATGACAGTTACTCTGAGCAACATGTGTGAAAACTTTCTGAGTGGATCACAAGAACCGGGATTTGAAGGGAGGGTCTCCATGCTGCCTCAGTTTCTCAGAAGGCCCCAGCCCTGCAACATTTGGTGTTTCCAACCAGTATATCGGTTTTCATCAGTTATCTGTGGTTTTTGGTTATCTTCAGTTACCCCAGTTCTCTTCTGGTTGTTCTCTCCATTCAGCCTTTTCTGAAACTTTAATCTCCACCTCTGATTCTTGGTGACTCTAGAGGCAACATTGATGGCTCTTTGGCTAGAGCACACTCTTGTGGAGACCAAAAGGTCTCTCAATTGGAACTTGGAGGCCCCAGCCCTGTAACATTCTCTGGTTCCCTCTTGCACTGGGGGAGTTCTTTCGCTTCTCACTTAAATAAATCCAACCCGATCCCTCTTCCCTGTCATTATTTTCCATGGATTTTATTCTTCAAATTTCCCAGAGGGAATTGGTGAAGGCCTGCAGCCTGCTTGCACCCCATCTGTGAGCAGGAGCATGGAATCTAGTTTCATCTCTAAACTCTGGGTTCACATTGGTGGCCTGTATGGGGATCTACAAAAGGGTGAGAATTAGGGACAAGGGAGCTCTCATTTCTCTTTGTTTTTTCATAGTGCACAAACTCTATTTAAACACATGGCACCTGTCATCCTGTTAATAGTGACTAGCATGGCTGCCATGCTTTAGCCTCATGTGACAGTCTGGCTGGACATGTGGGGCCCCTTTGCCTTCCCCCAGACATTGGAAATATTGGTTCTGACTTGCTTCAGTTTCATTTCTGTGGGGGAAAGTTGGTGTGTGGAAGAAAGTGTTGAGAGCCACAGCCGAAGGGGCCCCAGCAAACTTCCAGCTGCCAGCTGATGATTGGCTCACAGTGGCCCCAGCACACTTCTAGCTGCCAACTGATTGGCTCCTCTGTGGTGATGCTCATTGGGCTGTTTCCCCACCCTTTCAGACCACGGAGCTGCTTTTGGGGGGACTTCTTTTTGGCTCCGCCCAGCCAATCGGCCTCAAGAGCACCAGGGGTGGGTGAGGTTGAGAGGCTTGTGGGAAGCCGGTGGTGGCAGTTGGGCTCTGAGGGAATTCCTGAAGAGCTGTGTGGTGCGGTGTGTGTGTTCTAAAAATAAAGTTCGTTTCTTTTGACAAGTGGCTCCTGAATTGTGCCCAGCCAGACTGCGGCAAGAAAGGAAGGCATGGGACAATTGAAGGCCACCGACCAGGGAACTTCCCCAGTCAGCTGCACGAAGGTCTCCTGTCCTAAGTATGAGATTGACAGCACTTGGGGGTACCAAATACTGACCACTATCTATCTCTCTTTCTGACTGACTTGGCCCCATGGTGAAGGGCTACCTCATCTCATGACTCTTGAGGCTAAGACAAAGTCTTAGCCTGATGGGACGCCTTTGGGAAAGAGGTGACCCATTAATCCCCAGAGTGTGAGCCAGGCAGTCTCTCCCGCTCTGCAGAAATGTTTCTACCCCAAGTATGCCTGGGTGTGCAGGCTACTCCCAACTGCTCTCTATGTCCAACTGACTCTCTCTGCTTTCACCTTCTCTTCCTCAAGTGCTTTAATTAAGTCTTGAGGGACCTCCAGGTGTTTGAATGTTTTCTGGGACCCAAATGCCAAGTTTGTTTGTGGTGTTCACCTCTTAAGCAGGGACCCATTATGACAAATTACCAAGATAGGGCTCCCCTGCTTTCAAATGAGACTGCTTTCTCAAGGCTCTCATAACACACCTTTTCATCTGTACTCCTTCTCATCTGGCAGGAAAAGGAACAGAAGTTCCGTCTCACTTAATTAGAGTAAAATACCCGTTATCTCTCCAAGTTTAGGGAGACACATTATTTTCCCATTTGAGGATATCATCCAGAGAACTAAGAGGCTTGCCTCCTGCTTCAAATTGCAGAGCATAATATAAAATCAGGGTCCTATGAGTATGAGGACCCAAAAAGACAAAGGGAATGTTTAAGGCAAATTTTAAAGGCATAGCTAGCTGTCGAATGCTCTCCCTTGAACCAGATAGTGATCAGGAGGTCAGTATCCTCCATTAGGAGTGGGGCTCAATTCTCCTTCCAAAAGTTTACTAACTGATGGTAGGTTTAGCACAGACAGACCAGGATAGAGCTCCCCTGCTTTAAAATGAGACTGCTATCTCAAGGCTCTCATAACACACCTTTTCATCTGTACTCCATCTCATCTGGCAGGAAAGAGATAAGAAGGCATCAAAGGGTTTCATGTTCTCTCAGATTTGCCAGTCACACTGGTAAGGGTGGATAAATCCAGAGGCTTGCACCTTTTCCAATGCCACCGATGAGGGAGGAAAGGATACCAGGGGACACCCTAATCATTGTTGAGACAAGGGAGTGGCCAGAGAGTGGACTAGTGAGGCCCATTTATTCCAGTCCTCCCCAAGTCTCTGGCCCGTGAGAAACAGAGACTCATCCATGACCATGCTGGTAATGCAGTAGGTAATTCCAGGAGTTCACATCATGGGATGAGGGGGCAGAAACTGATTACCACAAGAGACTCCAGGATCAGGGAAACACCAGCCCCCTGGCCCAGGCATAGAGACACTTCTCTTGGAGCCGGTGCCCATGTTCTGCTCTCTTTCAATAGTTTTACATTCAGATGGGAGCCTCAGCCTCAAAAGTAAAATCTGGTTCACTGTTAGCCTGTGTTTTAAAATATTGGGATAGATGAGACTCTCAATCACTAAAAAGGAAATGTCTGATGAGTTACTGCATCCAAACGTGGCCTGATTCCCAGCTGAGGGAATAGAAAATCAGTCTCTAGAGGGAAATAGAAACAGTAACACCGCACCTTAAGAGACTGGTTTTACAAAAAGGAGAAAAATGGTCAAAAGTGCCCTATGTCTTGAGTTTTCGCCTCCCATGCTCAAAAAAGACAGTTTTCCCTCCGCGTTAGCTGCCTGTCTGATATCCATCAAGAAAATGTAATCTACATAATCTATTTGAGCCCAGAGAAGGAACGTGGCACCTTTAAATCCAAACTGCTATGGGACATAAAAGACTTCTCTTTTTGCAGTCTGGGATTATCTTCTTTCAATAAATGCCTTCCTAAATTATTTTCTCTTGGCTCCAGGGAAGGAAAATGGAAAGACCCCATAGGTATAATTTTCTTTGTTCTTAACCTTTACCTAAGCATTTTTGAGCTCCCATGTTTTTTCAATTTGAGACCTATCTCTAATCCAATCCCAATGAGCACCTGATCAAGATGTCCCATGTGCTCCTTTACTAGAGTAATTATAGCTGCTTCGTTTTGGGTGGAAAAAAAAATCCTCTTTTGTGAGCTCAGTTTTTCTGGTGACCTTACATTTGGTCCTGTGCCCCCAAATCAATCTCTCTCTCTCTCTCTCTCTCTCTCTCTCTCTCTAGTTTTGTCTAACTACAGTTTTTTTAACCCTCTGCTTTTTTATTTCCTGTTGTCTTTCATTCAGAGGCCCATTTCTCTAGGGCTAACTCTCAAATACTTTTTTGGGGGAAAAAGAAGATCTCCTTTTAGAGTCCTACAGAGGGAATAAACAGTAGTGATGGTTGGATTCCATCTGACTCCCACAGATAACATGTGTCCACCTGAACTTCTGATTTCATAGTCCACCATGGCTGACAGAATCTATGCCTAACATGTCCAACTATGCAGGCCTGCCCTATGTTGGAGTCAAAATGTAAACATCTGTGACAGCCTCTATTTTATTTTCTAAAGCGTTAAATCTAATAGAGATTGAAATAAGCATCTGTAGCTGTGGCCTCATATCTGTGGACATGTTATACCTGCTAAAACCTTCAGGATCTTTGTTTCCAGTCTGTTTTATGTATATGTGTGTATACCCGTTTATTGTACATTTTGTCTACATACGTGTTCTGTTCATATATCATGTTCATGTGTCAATTGGCTTATAGATAAATGAATGCTTGTAAATTTAATTAATGAATCCAAATGCCTTTCAATCCATGTGACTTAGAACACATTTTAACAAGAAGAGTCAATTTACATTGCTGAGAGTAAAGGTGACTTTGAAATTTGCAACCCATGTGTTTCTCTAGGTAGCCAGCCAAACAAAACATTGATTTCTATGAAACGTTCCAAGCAATGTCCATTGCATTAAACGATTTTTCTTTGACGGAGATAACTAGCTTAATAGGTTAACTAGACCCTGTCTGATGCCATGATTTTCATGGGTAACTTACGTTAGACATGGGTAAATCAGTTTAACATCAGTGGGTTTGAACTTTGCGCATATTTGCTGAAGGACATCTGATTAATTTGCAATGTTAACATACTAAAACAGCAACCAAGAAGTACAAGTTCAAGAGCTCTTGCCTTCTGGATTCTATAAGACAATGTGTATTAGGGCATATAAAATGTATTTTAAAAGAGTTTGGTAAATGGAAAAAAAAATTAAGAGGTCTTCTCTGAAAGCAGGGCTACTAAGAGTTCAAATTCTAACAGTTATAAATCTATGTGCAAAGAGGACAAAAAGTTTAAAATGTGTTTTGATGAAAGTAGTATAAAAAGATTAAAGTATTTCATTTTATTAAAAAGGCGTATTTTGCAGAACAATTTCAAAAGTAAGGAATCTTTTTGTTCCTTTAACTTCTTAAGGTCAGCAACTAGGAAAGAGATCTAAGAATGTTCTAGGTGTGGACATGCACGTATATATCTGAGAACTAAGAATGTTTGCCTGAACTTTGCCGCAGTCCAGCTGCAGCAAAATAACCGGGGGGTGACGAAGAACTTGTGTAGATTGATACAGCAGGAGTGGAAGCCGTTTATTGCAGGACAGTAGCAGTATTTATACATTCCACACAGCTTATCTAATTAGCATAAACTAGATACATCAGTCAACCAATAAGGAATCTCTACACTTAATGGCTCGCTTTTGTTACTTCTCAAACCACTCCCTCTGGCATTTTGCCAGGCACCATCCAGACTTGTTTACGAACTCTAACATTCCCCTGGCAAAATGCCAGGTGTTATTTTGACTTGTTTACAGACTCTAACAGAACTTTGTCTAAGTGTCTGTAAAATTTGGTGAACTGAAGTCTATATAGGTTAATAGAAGCAAGATAAGCAATGAATGCTGTCTTTTATACATTGCATCTGACATACTGTGGCCACACTGCCATTTAAAAACCCAGCTTAAATCTATTTGATTTAACTATATAAAAGTTTCATTGAAATATAAATAGATGCATTTATACATCAGGTAAAAAGTCTATTTCTAGAGGAGCAGCGGACTACTGAGAGGCAGAGCCGCCCCCTCCCCCAGCGCCGCAAGGTAGACGGAACTGTGACCACCCACAGAACAGGCCCAGCGGCCTGCTGAGGGGCAGAGCCGCCCCCTCCCCCCACCACCCCCCCCGCACCTGCCAGGTAGGCGGAACTGTGACCACCGACAGAAAAGGCCCAGTGGCCCGCGGA
>NW_026000255.1:1689246-1725111 GCF_001458135.2 Marmota marmota marmota | reverse complement strand
CTGTTTCCCTGCCCTTTCAGACCACGGAGCTGCTCATTGGGGGACTTTTTTGGCTCTGCCCACGTGATCCAGCCAATTGGCCTCAAGAGCAGGAGGATTGTGGGAGGTGAAGAGAAGCTTCGGGGGGGGGGGAGAGGCTTGTGGAAAGCCGGTGGTGGCAGTTGGGGCTCTGAGGGTTTTTCCTGAGAGGCTGTTTTGTTTGGTGTGTGTGGTTCTAAAAATAAAGTTAGTTTCTTTTGACAAGTGGCTCCTGATTGTGCCCAGCCAGACTGCGGCAAATAATAATAATAATAAATACAAAATATCAATGAAAAAAAAAGTCTATTTCTGATCACCAACACTGTTTCCTAAACATAGAAGAGATTTAAAGTTCTACATTTGTTTGTCAGTGTTGCTCACTGATACAGACCTGTGATAGTAGGTACCTTATGTTATGGGTTCTGTTTTTTTTCTTTAAAAGTTAATGTTTGTTAATATAAGAACATCAGTGTACTGTTACATTGTGATACTGTTACTGGCTTCTTTGGGTGTTAGATGCATTCATGTTCTCCATGTATACAAATCTTCTTCAATGGAAAGCTCAGGAGAGCACTTTACCAAGCAGGTGTTGTCCAAACTAAAGTTGTCTGTAGCAGTAGGCATGTTCAGACATATATACAAATAACACCTTGAGTTGGGGAGTGATTTCTTACTTGAGGTTTTGAGATTGGATAAAAACAACCTGTTATCAGTAAGTTATATATGAAATTTTGTGTTGCTCTTTACACCACGATGGGAATCAAAATGTATCTTTGGAAGGTAGTGAAGAGAGCCTCATTTGTTTAAAGGCTGACAATGTGGAAACATTTTGCCACTTTTCCCACAAAAAGGAACAGAGGAGCTCTCCTAGCTTTGATTTGATTCATGTTTCAGTTGTATTGTGGTATAGTGTTAATTGATAATCAGATAGCCTCGGGAAACAACATATGAGAACTTTATAAGCTTATATTTAAGAAAGAGGCAAAGATCAGCTTCAGAAATAAAACACTTTGCCTAAGGCTTGCCAATAGGCCAAACTCACTCGAGATAAGACTCCACCTCTCATCTTATTCCCTTTTAGGATGACTCCAAAATATGCTAGACTTCAGTTCATTTAAAGTTATGTTAAAAAGACCAATTCATGTTGTAAAAATTACTGTAATCTCAAAATAAACAGGGGATATAGTATATAATTAAGTAAATGTTTGGCATTATACAAATTATGTTTTTTGTTTCATAGCTATTATGTAAACCGAATGTGTCTTGCTCTCTTTAATTTCATTTGCACTTCTCTTGAAAAGCTTGATAACTGTTGCCTATGCCTGTTCTCCAGAAGTACTGCTTCTTATGGAACAAACCTGAGATAATTTGAGATCATAAGCCATCACCTATAGGACAGACAGGATATAAGGCTGACTCCTAGTACTAATGCTGACCACAATTAAATGGAGAGGTGACTATAAACTTAAGACATCAAAGTTAAAACACCCAGTACTCCTACTTCAAGACTGCTGAAACTGTCCCACTGGATGTTGGAAACTAACACTTGGTGACCAAAGTCAAGGAAGTAAAAGGGCCAAGGGAAAATCAGCCAATATTGTGGCCCTTGCCCTCTAATGTCACCCAGCACCCAGGGAACGATGCAACCCCTCTAAGGGCCCCTACAACTCCTGTGAGTTGATGAACCTCCTGATCAGCTCCTAGAGAACAGGCAGCAAAACAGCACACATTCTGCACAGAGGGGGTCATTGGAGAGAAAATTGTCCCTGACATTTCCAATTGAGGCCACATGTGGTCAGCAAGACCCTGACCCACCCTGGCAGATAGCACCACTGGTAGAGGAATGTCAAGGAGCCAGGAACCTTCTCACAAGTCCCCAAGAGTGAACCCTAAGGAATCTCAGCTGATTCTTCACCATAGCTGGGAACAATTCTGACCTACTTGTTCTTAAACACCTGGTCGGAGAGCATAACCAAAATATAGTCACACATGAATGTTTAAAAGGAAAGATAATGGTTCTTTTAATGTAACAAGATGTACACTTGGGTTGGCCCTACCAAAAGTAAGTGAAGCTGGAGGCTATAAAGGAAGTGTTCTTGTACCAGAATGCCTGATAACTATCACAAAAATAGAGTCACAAAGTTTTCTGAGTCAATTTCAGACCTACCAATTTTCCTAATGTCCTATACAGGTGGGCCTGAACGATGTTTCTATATCTTGTTGGTATAATCATCTAGCCCCACTATTTATCCCTCATATTGCTCTAAAGATGTAACATGGCACATAAAAGCCCCAACTATACCAAGACACAGGTAAAGGGATCTCTCTATTAAACACCGATGTAAGGCTAAAAGAGAGGCAGTTTACACAAATTATATGGCATTAGTGAACTTCAGTTTGAAGAGACACCTGTGACATAAATCAAACTAAATGCTGTACACGTTTCTAACAATTCTTTGCCATCATTTTTGTTGTCTTAGAGTGATCACTGCCCTACGTACACCTCATCCAGTTACCCACCAACTGCCACCATGGACCTCTGGACTGCCCTGATGCTCAATACCCTTGGTTGTCTATGCCCCACCTGATGGAGAACAAGGACTTCCAGTCACTTTCCCCCAACTTCACCCTCTCTCTCTCTCTGCAGGAAACCACCAGAATGAGTCCATGTTGAATACCCTAAAAGAATGTAGGGTCCCAATGTCCTTATGTGGGTGGGGGTGGGGAATGAGAGGTGACAGACAGATGTGAGTGGTGGGAACACGAAATTAAGGGAATAATTCTATAAAATGGACGAGCTTGCCCGCCCTCCTTCCTTCCTTCTATTCTCCCAGTCCCCTCTCTCTTTCTTTCCTCTGCTCTTTCTTTCTGGCTGAGTGAGGATAACACATGCTAATAACTCTAATAACTTAATCAAGTATATTTATGGTATTAATGGTTTCTTTATTGGAAGAAACACATTGTAAATTGAAGATGAAAGGAAATCTCTCTTTGCATACTTTCCTTAGAGGAGGTTTGTGTCCTCGGCACATACATTGTCCAGAAACGTCCAGTACTGTCGCATTCCTTACATTCATGTTCATAATAAATCTTGGACACTGCAAGTCATTCAGATCAGCCTTTAGTTAGTGGCTGCATTGGCTAGATCACTGAAGCTCCAGATACACAAAATAGCTGAAAACAGACTAGGACCTCATAAAATGCTTTCTGAGTGAACAGAACCGTGCAGGTCGAGTTACTTTACTTTTAGAATGGCCCGCATTAAATGTCACTGGTTCTTGATAGCACACAGATATGTGAACACACTCATCAGTGGATACAGAGGCCCAGTTGACTTTGTCACACTGACAGTGAGTCTGTTGTGTTTGATTGCTGCTTGAACCCCATTCACCTTTCTCTCTTTTGTTTCTTACAGGGTCCCTTTCCTGTGTTCTTCCTTTGTTTGTCAAATGATTTTCTGTTTATTGTGCCTAAGTACCAGAGTGTGATAGTCCCCATGGTTAGGACCATGTCTTGTAATTTCAAGATCCCAGATACTTTTTGAAGTGAATGTTGTGATTTAATTCATCTTTTCTAATGATGCAAACAGGAGGAGCATCTCCTCAGTCTAGAAGTCAGCACTGTCATTGTCGCATTTGTAGGCACCCCCCCCATATGTCCTTTGGTTTTCCAACAGACCCTGTAGGCAGATGCTCTGCCACGATGCCCTCAGGTCTTGGCATGTCACCACAGTGTATGTGGGCAATGCCAGACTGCAGTCTAGCTGAACCTTGAAAGAACACCTTGCAACCTCCTGAAGAAAAAGAGAGATAAACAGCTTAGTGAGGAGCTGCCCCTAGGCAGTTTCTCACCTGCCCCCTTATCTTGCTGGAGGCTAGCACAGGCCATTTCTCATCCATCTCCCCTCTTGTAGGTACACACAGGCCATTTCAAATTGTTGTGCCTTAGATCAAGGCTGTGAACTATAGAACCTCTTATTGCCTTAGATTATGGCTGTGGGCTCCACAGCAGAGCCACTGAGCCTTTTGTCACTGAGCACTTCTTGAGCCAGTGTCAAACCATGGGACTAGGGAAGCAGGGGTCTGACACAATGCTGACTTTCTTTTGCCATGTCTGTAACCAATATGCTATTCCAATTCATCTGGGATCATTGTATGATGACCAGTAAAATCTATAGAAATGGGACAAGCCAACTTCACATCTGCAGTGATGACCCTGGTACGTTTATTAGCCATTGCAGGGGGGCTTGGGCACTTCTTGGCCACTTGACAGATAGTCTCTGGTCTTGTGTTGTATTGAATGACCACAGTATTGACTTACTTTCCTTGGCAATACTCACAGTGAGGACCATTTGCGGGATACAACACGCCTGAGGTGCCAGCTATGGTGAACCATGCTTGTACTCCCAGTCACACGGGAGGCCAATGCAGGAGGATCCTAGTTCAGGCTCCACCTCAGCAAATTAGCAAGGCACTGAGCAACATAGGGAGTCCCTGTCTCAAAATTTAAAATGAAAAGGACCGGGATTGTGGCTCAGTGATAAAGCACTCCTGGGTTTAACCTAGTACCAAAACAAAACAAAAGAAAAATAACTTTGGGCAGCATTTGCCACACTGCATTCATTTATAAATGTTGCTTGAGGATTTGGCGGCATGTCTGAAAACAACTGCAGTGCATTGTCACTTAATTGATTAATTCGGTTTACTAAAATTCATTTAAAAGCATTATCTCTTGTTAGATATGTAATTCAAAAGGTGAATGAAAACATAAAAATTTAAATGAATAAGTAGAATATATCAACTTAACCATGTCCGTCTATGTTGTAATGCCAACTCCATGTATTGTCTCACTGACCCCTCACACCAAATACTTGGCATTAATGGTGTGAATTTCTATTGAAACCCCAAAAAATATATTTCCCACTGACACAGCAAGTATTTGTCACAGCCAACATGAAAACCCACAGCTATTTCATGCCAGAGATTATAAAGGCACAGGGTAGGTAGGATCCAAGTGAATTTTTTTTCAGCATATATGTTGGGGTCCTATAATTTCTCTTCTCTTTAGGACCTAGTGCTTTTTAGCCAATTTCACAGCCTATGAGGCACTTGCAGATCTTGAGAGAAATTGACAAGTCTATATTTAGCCACATTTTTATTTGGACCATGTATTTTTTTTTCATTTTGGGATCAAATATTCCAAAGACTCCATAAATATGATGACTGTTAATAATTTCATACCATTTGCTGAACAGGATTGATTCTGAATATGGTCCTTTGTTGCAAGACGTGATTGTTTTCAGAGGGTATGGTAGTCGGTGGGGGTGAAGAGGCAGAGGGAGGTGTGACAGACAAACAGAAACTTATCAATGTAAGTCCCACATTAGCAGCTTAAAGGAGGAGAAAACCCTATGATTTCCTCTATGGATGCTCTAGAAATGTTTGATGTAATTCAACAAACATTCAGGACAAATCTTCTAAAGAAACGAGAAATGGAACAGAACTTTTTCATTCTGATCGGTTGTACCTTTCAAAAAACGTGGTAAATATCATTGTGAAAGGTACAAAACATTCCACCTTCTGCTTGGTTCTCTTCAAAATTTTATTGGTAAAATGAGAAATGGAAAGTAATGGGATTTTTTTTATTTCCTATGGAAGAAACACAAAGGTGATATTGTTGTAAATGTGGATTCAAAAGAATGTAGACATAAAATTTTGAAATTAATGAGTACATCATGTGAGGTTTATGAGTAACAATTTCAATTTCCAAAACTGACCTCCATATCCCCCCAAAATAAATTTAGAATGTCAAAGGATATAATTTCCTATAACATCAAATACCAGGAATCGTTTGAACAAAAATGTCCAAGAAAACTTTCCAGGAAATTCTAACATTTTATTGTGAACAATTTAATAACAAACCATCTGATACAGACACAGCAGATGTGTGGTTGTGGCTTGCCCTCATTTAAAGCTGTGGTTGCCTTTTACCTATAATACAAACAGAACAGTTGCGGATATTACATAGCAGAACTTCCTGTAGAGACACAAAAGTGGTACAAATGACACCAAGGCTGTGTTTTATAAAATGGGCTAAACCAGAACCCTAAGGGTGACCTTGTGTCTTGTGCATTCTTAAACTCTGTATAGAATTTGAATTTTCAGGTATATTAACAACATTTTAAAAACCCAACCCTCTTTCTGGTGATGCAGGGAAATGTAAGAGATTCTTCAATTTCAGAGCATTTTAAATCAAATGAACCTGTTAAAGAAAATTTGGAGTTGAGAGCCAGAAGCGTACATGAATCCTGTAGCAGGACAACAAATGACTTAAAGTAAAGGAAATTTTAAAATGAATGCCATTTAGATATTTTGACTTGCAATAATATTCTAAGTTCAAGAGAGCTAAAGGAGCATTGTCACAATTGGAATAGCTGATGTGAAATATATAGAGAAGCTAGTATTGCGTTTGTTTCATTTGTATTGTAGGAGAGTACAAAAAGACTTCTTTGGGCTATTTGAGCCCTGTCATAGTTATCTTAAGTGGGGTAATGGTCTTTCCTCGTTTTTGCCCATTGTCCAGGTAGGCAGACCCAGGAGGAATGCCTCTGCCAAATCTATCCATGTTGCAAAAGAAATGCTATGGCCCCAGTAGTCTTAAGACATTATGATCTCAGTTAATACCAATGTAAACTAATGTTTGTCACACAAGTGTTTTGTATTTGTGAAAAGCAGGCCTTCATCACAGTAGGTGAAATTACTAGCTGCTGGTTAAAATAAGAAAATACTTTCATTTTTCACAATTTAATATGGTTTTGGCCTAGTTTGTTTCTATCTCAAGATAGGCATTTGGGGTCTGAGTTACCTTTCATAGAATCTGCACAGGGGAAATCTGGTATTAAAGAAACAGCAATGTTTCCTGCACCTTATTAAAGAAATAATATAGGGAAACATTGAAATCCCACAATTTCCCTTCAGAGTGGCACACATACCTGGGTCTGGCACTGTAATAGGCTCAAACATATTGGAATCACTTTCTTGCCTTCATAATCATCTCTGGGTTTACTCTCAGTGTTTCCAGGAGCCCGTTCCTGCTGACTGGCTTCCAGGCCAGACCCTTACAAATAAAAGGGTGATGTTTTTAAGCTCTAAAACATGACAAATGAATGAGTAAACAATATTCACTTCCAGAGTTTTGGAAATTAAAGACTTTAGACTATTGGAATAATAAATGTGAAGAACAAGAAGCCCAAGAGAATCATTTCAAAAGTTTCTTTCTTAACTGAATATGGACATTCTTCCCACCAGTAGTCTGAATTCTGGCCACTTTCCAGTATCCTAAAAGGCAAAGAAAGGAAAACTGGTCTAGGTTAAGGAGATCAAATACTAGTGGCAGTAGAGCTCAGGCAGGAGGATTGCAAGTTCAAAGCCAGCCTCAGCAACTTAGTGAGGCCCTAAGCAACTTATAAAGACCCTGTCTCAAAATAAAAATAGAAAAGGCAGGGGATGTGGCTCAGTGGTTGAGTGCCCCTGCGGTACCAAAAGGCAGCGTGGCTGAATAGACATGACTAGTAAATGCAAGGCATCATCCAGGACTGGACCCTGGCCCAGAAAATGGTCCTATAAAGGAAATTGTCAGGACAGATGGACCAAATGCAGTAAGGATCATAATTAAAATACTGCATTTTCTCACTGTTACTTTAACAAGATACAGAGGCTCTGCACAACATCATGATATCTGAAGTGTAAGAAGCATTCAATATTAAGAACTCTATACTATAAGTAGATGTGATGCAATTGGGATAAGGGTCAAACAATGATGTCCTAAAAACCAATTTTAACTCCTGACATAGTGTACGCATTCGTGGTTCAAACCAAAGATTGTGCCATAATTTCCTTGGGTTTATTAAAGTCGTGCTCTCTCATGGACTGTGTTTTTCAAACATACCAGACAGGTCCCTGGAAAAAAGCAAAATGCATCACAGTAGGGGGCAGAAACTGGCAGGAAATTGTAGCCCATTCCCTTTTCCAGCCAATTTTCAGGCAACATGTAAGATCCCTTTCTAACATTTTATGTGGTCCTGTTACTTTTGTTTCACAGTAACACGTGGTACACACCCTTTATCCCTAGCAGACATTCTTCTTCCCTCTAGATTCACTTCTCATTGCACATGCTCCCTCACCTTCTTTCTCAGGAACAGGTGTAGCATCTGGAAGAATGCCAGTTGGTTTTTCTTGTTGAGGTTGTACCACAGTGATCTGCTGGACCTAGGAGTGGGTGAGTGCAAATAAAACCTTCTGTTCTCCATGCATGTCAATAATATTTAGGACACACCTCAATGCATGTCGTGTATGTGTTACACGTAGGTGTGTTATGCATAACATATAAAATGCATATATATACAAGCAGCACGCAGATGTACCTGTCATAAATAAGCCCCCCACATTGATCCAACTTTGTCCTGTTTATACTTAGTAACGTCCCACTTCCCACAGAGAGGCTAGGAAGCTATTTTAATGTACACTCAGATGAGTGCAAACTTGATAAAAAGCACACGAGGTGAGTCTTAGGTCATATCATAAACACAGTCAGCAACACCTGACTACAATCCTCCAGGATTAATGTTTCTTTCATGAGACTCCACTGTCAGCCAGTAACATGGCTGAAGGGTGTATCTTTACCAGCTCAACGTTTGAAAGTAAGTAAAAATAATGCCTGCTAGTAAGCTCCTGTACATGTGAAGGCACTCACAGTAACAGGCCCAGCCACCTGGGCCATTTGATGATGTCGCTGTCCTCTAGATCGAGATCTTGTTCTCATTCCTGCATTCATATTTCAAACTGAAAATAGAAGACCGTGATGAGGAAAGCACACTTAGGACAGCTATCTTTGACCACTTCTATGAGGGAAAGGGCGACTTGTCAATTTTTTAAATATTGCAGAGAGTCTCAAAATATTTCAAAGAGCCATTGTAAGTATGCATGCTTTCTGATCAAAGCACACACTGATACGTTTTAATCCCAGTCAAACAGGCACAGAAATCGCCTCAAGGCACACGGCGAAAGACCTCTGAGTTCACCCATGGGGACTGGTTTAACTGCTAGGTCTCCCATGTGGGGACACTGAGGAAAACGCCACCAGAGACGTGAAATTAGCACCCGAGCTACTAGTGCTTTTATCACTATCCCATTAACGAGGCCCATCTCTGGCCCAGGGAGTGAAGTCCACAGGGTGGAATAGCCTCCCCCATTCTTTCCAGGCCCTGCCTGGGCTCTTCTGCTCCTGTCCTGGCAGACCTGGGAAGTTGGTTCACATGGCCCACCATGGGCGCCCCCTCACTGAGTGCCCTCCTGGTGTGGGGGACTCAGGGCCCCGCAGCGTCCTGGTTTCCAGGCCCTTTCCTCATTGCCTGCCCAGGCTCCCGCCTGGGTCCCCACCGAGGACTCGGGAATCTGGCCCTGCTGGCCAAGCCAGGTGCCTCCTGGACTCAAGGACGCCTCAGCAGTAACCACAAGCCCGCTCCTTCTCGATGTGGCGCCCGCTCCCAGCCACAACACACCCTGCCCTCTTCCCGCCCCCTTGCTAGGGCCAAGGTCCATAGCGGCCCCACTCCTATGAGCCAGACTTCGACAACCTCGACGCCCCTCACGTTCTGAGGCCAGGGTCTCCCCACCCCTGAAGCCCTGGCTAGTCCCCTTACCCACCACAAACTGCGGGGAGGATTGGTCGAAGGACCTGCCCCCTGATTCTCAGGCAAGAAGAAAGAATGTAGGAGATAGCAGAAAGTCACTACATTCCCTGACAGCTGTGCTCACAGGGGGCAGAACGTCCGCCCTGTGCTTGCCCAGCAACCGAATTCTGCTGCCAGCCCGGGTCGTGTGCAGCCAGAGACATCGTGCGCAGAGAGCCAGTGTCCTGGGCAGGGAGCAGGGCAGGGGTCGCACAAAGCCAGCTGTTGTCACACACGCCCACTGAGTAGGAGGCTGATGTTTTCCTGGCTGTGCAGAATCCTCACTACAGGGTCTCCTGGAGACGAGAAATGGGCTTGCACAGCACCTTTCCCCAACCAACCTTTCTCCCATTTCTCAGTCCCAGGCTTCACTTTGGGAACCCTATGTCTCAAACGTCTCCCTGGGACAGAAATACATTTGAAGGACTTCAATGGGTATTTTTGGAGATGCTGTCCTTCCTCATTTCCATCTTTCCACTTGGGTTTTCTAGTCATGCATGCCATGATTTTGCCCCCTCCCATAAAACAGTGTCTTTACTTCAGAGAACTACCTGGGATTCACTATGCTGTCCAATCCCTGTTTCTCTTTTATTTTCTTACATTCAGTTTTTGTTTGTTTGTTTGTTTGTTTACTTAATTGGTTCCTTTGGTTATGTTCCATTGAGATGCCTATCCTTACTGTGACCACATTATTTTCAGTTGCTTTTGCCTAGTTATATTTAAAATGCCAAGCAATGCATGTCCTGTCTCACTGCTTTTGGTTTCCTTGGGCACTGTCTTTAGGCATTTGTCAAGCTTATCTGTGCTTCACATAAACTTGAGGATCATTTGGTCAAACCAAAAATTATTGTCTGGATGCTAATTTGTGTTGTATTTTTCTCACGCATTAACTTAAGCAGAATGGGCATCTTTCTTCTCTAGGGTCAATACAACCAAGACAAATATGAAGTCCCATTTCTTGGAGTCTACTTAAATAACTCTCAGAATCTCCTTAGCTTCTGCACTCTTTTCTTTGAAGAGTTTTCCAAATTGGTGTTAAGTTTGTTCTCAGGATGAAATGTAGCAGAATAGACATGTATTTTCCCCTCATCTACATTACCACAATGAAACAACATTGAGTCCCGTATTACTCAATCTGTAGTATTTCCATAATTGGTTACCTACTTTCCTGGAGAAGAGTAATATCAGTCCTCCACGTCAACTCTTAAGCCCTAAGACTCTCACTGCAACAGGTTCCACATGTGAAGTCCATACAACACAGGGCCCATTCCTTACCTTTTAAATCTTGCCCTCTTTCTTACAGTGGGAAGACATTTGTGAATGAGGGCAGTATCTAAGAGAAGAGCTATATTGGAATGCTTGTGTGGCTGAATGGTAATTTGAATTTTTAAATTTTTATGAATATCTCCATAATAAGAATCAGAGAAGTAATAAACATGCATGCTTTTCAATCTCTCCAAATATTGCTCTGTTTCTGTCATGGACAAGAACTCAGGAAAATCACCTTAAGGCTCGTGCCAATGACAGAGGGCTTTTCTGATGAGGTGTGCTTTCACTGCAGGATCCTCATCTTGCTGACATTTTGGAAATTACAACAAGAGGCTTAAAATGTATTGCTGCTTCTTTTAGCACACTCCACTCACTGGGTTCCTTTTCTTCCCCACAAAATAAATGGTTATTGCAACATATGGCCACACTCAGTTATTTACATATCATCTGTGCCTCTTTTCTCACTACAATGGCAGGGTTGAGTAGTTGTAATAAAGACAAAATGTGGTGGACTTCACATCAATTTGCACTACTGCTTGTCACAGTGCAAATCTCACAGTGCAGCAGAACCCATGAGCCTTTTGTGTCACTGGAACCCTTTTCACTGCCTCACCTTTCTCCCCTCCCTTGGTCTCCCCTGAGGAGGTTGGTATTTGCTTCTGTCTGTAGTGCTGGGTGCCTCCAGGACTCAGACAGCACTCCCAAGAATTGTCCAGATTTAACATCACCCCTCTCTTTGAAGGAATTCTTCCCTTGTCCCTACTCATTATGAGGAGAGGGGCATATCTGAGCAGGTACCTGTAGAGAGTGGTGGACTGGCTGCTGAAACATAAATTAAAGGATTTACACAAGACGGAGAGTGACTCACGTAAAATCAAGCATAACTCACCAGAAGTTATCCAGGATGCCATTCAGAATGACTCAAAATATAAAGGACCACAGAAGAAACTTTGAACTGATAATTCCTGGAGGCTCCCAAAATTTGGCAAACACACAGTCCTGCAGATTCCAGAAGCTCAACAATCCCCAGCAGATCAGACATGAGGAAAAAGGCAACTACATATACCCTAATCACACTCTGGAGAACTGAAGACAACACAAATATTCACAGAATCCAAAGAAAAATGAAGCCTTACCTCTAGGGGAGCAATGATTCAAATGACTGGGCATTTCTTATCAGAGACCATGGAGATCAGGAGGACGTGTCCCCAGGGTTTCTGGTTCTGAAACAAAAGAATTGCCAAATAAGAATCCTTCATCCACCAAAAGCAATCTTCCACCAGCAAGGTACAATATCGATATTCACTGATCGAGGAAAACAAAGAGAATGTTTTGCCATTGGAATGAAAACATTTTGCAAACTGTGTTTTAGGTAGAACAGAAATGACTTCAGAAGGACCTTGGATCATCTGCAAAGAAAGAAGAACAACAGGAATGGTAAATGTGTTACAAAGTATCAGTAGTTTTATTGATACAAAATAACACAAAGGGGAGACAAGACAAACCTATATCGTGTAAGGTTTCTATATTACACCTGAAGTGATGATATATTGATTCTAAGTAGTCCATGTAGAGTTCATTAAATGTAAGGTGTACAGTCAAAAATAAAATAATTGTAAAAATAATACTAAAAATGTTCCAAAAATTCAAAAGAAGCCAATAAATTGGAAAGAGTAATGAAAACAAGAAGAAACAAACCAAAATGAAGTTAGAAAAGGTATATATATGTGACAAAATGTGGTCTATATGTGTGTGTGTGTGTGTGTGTGTGTATGTGTGTATGTATATATGCGACAGCTGTTTGGTCTGACAAAGAACCTCATTTCACTTATGATATAGATATGTTATAAATGGTTAGTGAAAGATGTCCCAGGCAAATCTTAATTAAAAAGAAAAGTCCAGGTATTGAAATGACATCAAAGTTGATTGAACAGCAAAGAAAAAGCAAGCCAAACATCATCTATCCATCCAAAAAGAGAATGACTGAATAAACAACTGATAGACATAAACAATAAGATATCATCCAGAAGCATCTCAGACCTTGTGGGTCACAGTAACCAAGGGGGCAGTGAGCTGTCTTAGCTCATGGCAGGGCTCCCCTTGAGCAGAGATGAGAACAAACGGGAAGGAGCCAGTGAGAGAAGGTGCTGCCCGTCAGGAAGCACTACAAGCAATCCTTACCTGGACTCTGGCCCATAGTTCTGGTCACATCCTTGCAGCTGACCTGCCTGGACGCACTGAGCACTCCCAGGAAGTCAACACCTGGCTCTGGTTCCCCTCCACTGATGAGTATCCCTTGTGTGCCTGGAGTGGAATTATGCCCATTGTGCAGGCGAGGAAACTCAGGCCCTGGAGGACAGGAGCTGGGTCTGCAGCTGCACAGCCAGTCAGCAGGCTGGTGATGGGTATGCCACTGCTCAACCCACAGGTGTATAACTGCTCCAGCATATGGAGACTTGTGACTGCCACCACCTGTGAGAGACTCACCTGGCTTGCATCCCCCCTAGTCCACAAGTCACCCCACCTAGTGATCCTTAACCCACCATTTAGGCCCTGGGAGCAGACTGTGTGACCCAGAGCTGGTTGCTAGCCAGATTGTGGCTGAGGGTTTGGTGCTCTTTCCCAGAACTCCTTTTAGTAAGATTTGTCGGGACCGTCCTAGTGCACTGGCAATCTGGGCTCATGTCCTTGGGATTGACCAAGCTACGCCTGAACTGCCTGTGTTCCAGTTTGCAGATATCACATGGTTTATCTGGAAAAATTCTATAACTGGAGTTCTAAATGAGAAGAAGATGGTTTTAAATTATGAGAACTCCTCATTAACTATGGACACGACCTCCTAATAAGAAAAGTAGGGAAAGAGGATCATCTATGAAGTACCCTGACCAGCACTGACTCAGATGAAGGGACAGACGCTGTCATGTCCATGCAGAAACAGATATTTCAAGTGACCCTCAGGCCTGGGGCTCATGCTCCCGGAAGCTAGAGACCATACCAGGAGTGCATTGTTAAGATTCTCCCTCCTCTGTCTTCCGTGAGCCCTTCCCTGCTGGGAGATGTGACGCCCTCTGCTGGAAAAGAAATGTATCATTGTAATGTGGACAGTCTGGCTGAGCATTGCCTGGTGACACCAAGACCAAACCATGCAAGCACAGTCACCTTGGAGCCCCTGGCTTCCGTCAGGGCTCCCTGCATGAAACGTCACTTTGACTTATCAGGAAGCTCAGGTGGAGATTGTGGTCACAGAGAAAGGGAAGTGGAGGTGTTGTAGGATGTGATCATTTGATAGCTGGCTGAGGGCTGAGGATGGAGAGATCAGGGGCCACTGGGGGATTCAGAATCTGGGCCTAGGAACAAGGAGGAGGAGGACAGAGGATGGTCAGGAAGGCCCCTGCAAAGGAATTGCTCAGGATGATGAGAACACAGAAGGAAGCAGGGCCTCAGTTTTCTGTGTTGTTGAGAAGAAACCGGAAGTCATGAAGAGTGGCTAGCCAGTGTCTGGTATAGACTAACTAGGGTTAATGCTAGCAGTGGTGTTATCATAACAGGAATCACTCTATTAATTCTTGTGGGCAGGTTGTTCTGCTCAGGGATGATGGACACCTTGCTCCCTTTGTGGATGGGCCCCATCTATCCACTTCTGTGAGGACCTTGTATGGACCTCAATTAGGGATAAATTGAGATATCCTACAATTCATCCCAGTTTTTATGTCAACCATAGATTTCTGGTCCTAGGTAGCAAGAAGTTCTCTTCAAACTCCTGTAAGTGGGAGAGAGACATGACTGCTGTTTATAATCCCTGCCCTTCCCTACACCAAGTGGCTTGTGAGCAGTGATATTAACTGTGGAACTATTTTTGAGGGTATGAGAATGTAGCAGACATTCAGAAATGTAACTCGAGGACAGAATCAGACAGCTGCTGGGACTACTCAGTGATTTACAGGCCAAAGGAGGAATTTGTAGATGAAACAGACACTTGTGGAAGCTCCCTCCCACCTCTGAATAACTGTGAAGAAGGAGGCCTGTGTTTCCAGGGGTTGTTGAGGCATTTCTCATGGGGTTTGAAACACCGGTTTACTTTGGTCGCCTCACATTCTGTCCCAAATGATTTTGGTATAGGAATTATGTCTTTGTGTAGAACAAAAAAACATGGTATTGTTTTCTAAAATGCTCAATTCTTTACCATTTTTTAAAATTTGGGGATATGCTTCGCACTTTCTAAGCCACAGTTTAGAAAACTCTTGCTTTAAGAGCAAGTGCTAACATGAATTGGTGTGAACATACTTTATATACAAACAGAGATATGAAAAGTTGTGTTTTATATGTGTAATAGGAAGTGTAATGCATTCCACTGTCATGTATTAAAAAATAAAATCAATAAAAAAGAGAAAAAGCTTCTAAATTACAAGAGCACAGGTGCATGTGCACATGCACACACACACACACATCAAATTATCACTACAGTCGTAGTGTAATGTATACCATTTGTTCTTTTATTTCTGACACTTTCTGAACTATAACTTTGAGAATGAGGAAGGGCTTTGGACATAGAAACAGAATCCCTGAATCTAATATTTACTGGAATCAGACATTGTCAATTTTGTGAAAACTCTTATTTGCCTTCTTTAGGAAGATTCAATGAGGGTGTAAATATATGGGAATTAGCACGGAGGAGTGGCTAACACCCAGTAAACGTGCATTTTTACAATAATTCCCATTTTATCAAAATCAAGAAATGGTTTTATCATCATCACTATACATAGTTCTAGTGTTGGACAGCTTCTTCAAGGTCATAGAGCACATTACCTAGGAAAAGAGAGTGATCAATTTTAAGTTTCGGCATATAGAAGATTAATATTAGCATGGATATAGGAGCAAGTAGCTTCTTGGATGAGACCATCATTTGAGATATCTTGCAGGAAGGATACGTCTTAAAAAGCTGGAAGGGATGAAACCTGGACCTGCCCCTTCTGGCTGTGTGCCCTTTAACCTCAACACAAATGTAATATCTAAGCAATCCAGAAATATCTCTTCATAGGAAACCACAGCCTTATATCACCAGAGCGACGCAGCAACCTCAGTGGAAGACAAAAGCAAAAGCAGTTTTACATTACATTTTTTAATTAAGCTTGCATAGTTTTGATCTCATAATCCAACAAAAAGAGTATATGAAATAAAATTATAGGGTAATCTCTCTCGTGAGGCTAGACTAAAAAACACGAGCAAAATATGAAGGTTTCTTAGAAGAGGTAGTACCTCATGACCAAACTGTTCTTCTGGAGAATTTAAGAATGGCACAAACGTAGAACATAATCAGTATAATTCAAACCACTATCAGATTAATAGAAGAAAAGTCCTACTGCCATTGTAGTACATTTATTTGAGGAAACTCACCATATATTGAAGATAAATATTCTTAGCAAAAAAGAATAGGATGAATCCTCCTTATCTTGTTAAAATTGACCTAAAAGATGAGGACAATAAATATGGTGAAATGTGGAAATTGTGTGACAGGGATGGCCAGTATCACAGCCGTTCAACAATGAACTGAGTGTTTTTGTCCAACAGAGTGATCTAGAAACAAACTTGTGGAATTAACAAACACAAGAAGAAATTTTTCCTGGACATAAAGGCAAGATACTAGTAAAATGACTCAAAGTATCATGTTACTAGGTACAGATTTTTAAAAAGATACTCTTTTCAATTGAATTTAATGCCTGGGAATAAAGTTAAGAAATAGCATGAAAGACTTCTTGGAGAAAACTGTAAAATTTTACATAGGAAACTGCAACAGTCCAATTTCCAGTGTGAGGAGAACATGCATGGTTTTGGTTGCCTTCACTTCAACCTGTCATTTCTGTTTGTTGATAATTTAAACACAACACTTAGGAACATTATTTTGATAAATTTTATTTAGATGACATTAAAGGTGTACAAAGGCTGGTATAGTTTCTGTTTTATCGAATGAACTAAATCCCAAGAGCGACTTTGGAATACATCCTATTAAAATTCTGCATAGACTCTGAAGATGAACTTCCAGGAATATCAACAATACCTTTTTAAAATATATATTTTTTTAGTTGATATTGGATACAATACCTTTATATTATTTTTTAATTTATTTTTATGTGGTGCTGAGGATCAAACCCAGGGCCTCGCATGTGCTAGGTGAGCCCTCTACAGCTGAGCCACAACCCCAGCCCACAATCCCAACACCTTTTAAGCACAACACCCTTTCTAGTCATAATACGGAAACAAAAATTGTGGACCTAGGGGTGGATCTAATCCGAGGAACCTATTGAAAATCAGGTCAAAGTCGCATCCAAAATCGTGTTTACTCTTAGTGAAAATCCAACAAGCAAACTAAACACTTGAGAAACAAACCAACAAGAACATTAAATAGGTACAGTTTAAATGTTTTGACTCGAACTAAATAAATAAACCAGAATGGCTGACACAGGAATATCACAGTTGGAATTTTTGAGTGAAGTAAACGGCAAGGCCCATTTTACATTTCCTATGTTGCCGTTGTGCACAAATGCAAAAGAGTGTTTGTGGTATTAGTTTATCCCCATGTGCTTACTTTAAGTAGGTAACCCGGGTCTTCATTTTCACATATATTCTTGTTCTGTTGAATACCACCTCTTTCCATGCTTCAGTCTTTTGCAGTTTGTGTCATCAATTTTAAGGTCTCAATAGATTGAAAACCAACATCAACACTAGTGTCTTCAAAATGTGTAGGAAAAATGCCATTTGTTGAAGTCTAGATAATGAGGTGGGAGGAAGGATGATGGGAGGGATGGGTTCAGGAACTAATTCTAGAAAAGTTGAATAATACACCGGTATGCAGATATTGTTTGTTTGTTTCTGAAGGATGGCTACATCTGAGGGACAGCTCTGGCAAAATTCACAACTTCACCTGTGTCATTTGCGATGTTTAGATATTAGGTACCTATTGGGGTATTTAAAATAGTGTGTTTCCTGGCACATCTTCACTTTCATCCTCAAACATGAAGACCAACGGACACGGGGACAAACCCACATTGTTACACTTATCTGATATTTGCCAAGGGTGTCAAAATCTCATGTTGAAGAAAAGGTAGCCTGTTAAACAAATCATTCTGGGAAGACTGGACATCGATATGTAGAGGAATGAAACTAGATTCCTATCATCTCTCACCCCGCGCAAAAATCAACTGAAACAGGACCAAAGACCGAGAAATTAGACTGAGAACTCTGCAGCTGGTACAAGAAAACTGAGGATCAACCCTCCAACATGTTGGCACACATACCAAATTTCTTAAGAAGACCTAGAAAGCTCACAAAATGAAACCAAGAATTAATAAGTGGGATGGCATCAAATTAAAATCTTCTGCAGAGCAAAGGAAATGATTCAGAGAGATTATAGAGTGGGAAAAATACTTTGCCAGCTACTCCACTGACAGGGAATTCATATCCATATTCATATTATAAACCAGTCAAATAATACCCACAAAACAATAACCCAAGCAAGGAATGGGGAAAAGAACTAAACTAAGCAGATTTTCGAAATATTAGAGCTCAAGAATGTGTTTGCTTATATTATATGATATGTTCATATATGTGAGCATTGTGCTCATGTTCCATAAGGTGTATTCTTAGACTTTGTCAATGTTCTTCAAGACCATATACACCAGAGGATCCCCTAATTACCCATAGTTTTCTAAAGACAGCAGTTCCCAATTTGTTGATTAACTGTATTATTTCTTTTTTTCTAATGACTCTCATCTGTCTTTTATTATAATCTGTTTCCTTTTGATTTGGGTTTATTTTATTGCTCTAGTTTGCTTATTTTTTTCATTGGATGATCAAGCAATTTACTATTTGTTTCCTTATTAATAAAGGTGGTGAAGGGTAGGATAGTTCTATGAGTACAGTCTAACCTGATACTTGTACCAAAGTACTCTGAAAGTTGTCTGAAAAATATTCTTCAGTGTAAATATTCTAAAGAAATTTTCAGAGATGTGGACAGGAAAAAAAAACCCACATTTTTAGACTAATATAGTGTAATGTCTTCCTTAACCATCTACAGATTCCTTTAAATTCAGAAGCTTGTATAATTCATGGTCAGCCATTTGGGACATACATGCAGATACAGTTAAGTTGATGAAACAGTAAGGACTACAGTTATGGTCTTTGGACTTCATGTCCTATCAATTAATATCTTAAAGCAGAAATTTAAAGCAGAAACATTTCACAGGATTACCAACAATTATAATACAGTGTCTACATTTTTATTAGACCCTGGCTCATAAGGACTGACTGCAGGGACGTGGTATATGATTTACGTAGGTCTAACCCCCACATACATGCTTCAGTAATGTGATTTGTATACTGATAACTCCTTACTGATAAATAACAGAAACTGACATGAGACTGTGTTTCTCTATCTTATTATTCACTGATTTGAGGTCAACTTGGGGGAAAGTATTGAAAATGAAACTTTTTTTTTAATTTGAGAAATTAAAATTTTGACGAAATCTAAGGACAGGTACTCAGGCTTCCATATCAATAGGACATGTCAGAGAGAGAGAGAGAGAGAGAGAGAGAGAGAGAGAGAGAGAAATCATTTTCATCAGTTCACCTTAATAATTTGACTTGCTCCAGGGTTAGATGACTTCTGATGAATAAATGATGCCAAGTAGATTATCACTGTATTGCCTGCACTTCATGCCTTCTTTCTCACAGGACCAGCGAATGCAGAACTGACAATCAAAAATGAATATATATATCATTGGCACTTGCAATTTATATCAAAGAGACCAGGTGTTTAAAATTACAGGGTTCTTCTGGACTCCTACAAATTATGTCAGGACTGATACTTGTACCAAATTCTATGCCTGGGCACATTTCATGTAAAAGGATTTTCTTACAGATATGTTATGTATTTGTTAAAAGAAGATATTTATAAAACATACAAATTACTGTTGAATGAAGGACTTGCACCCCAGGTTGAGAGACTGCTTTTGTACTGTATGTCTTGTCTGCAGCCCTGTTGGTCCAGAGCAGCGAGTAGGTTGCACACAGGCCCCCAAAATTGCCGGGAGACAGCATAGGAGACAGATGAGTTATTGGGGAAAACAACAGAGATCAGAGGCTGTTCCAAGAAGAGATCATTGGCAACAGGGTAAAGAGAAAGCACCTCAGTCCCTCATTGCTTTGTCAGACAGCACTTCCTCTCCCTCTCTGGGCTTGGTCCAGTGGCACCCTGCTGGAGGAGTGACACAGTGCCCTGAGTTTCATGCCTGTCACCACTCAGAGAAGGGTTTTATGTCTTAGAATGCAGAAGTAGTGACTTCATCAGAACCAGCTTGCTTAGTAGGCTTATATGACCCATGGAGCAACTGTGGGGTGTATGTGTAGGAAGGTAGCTTTCTGCCTGGAATCTCAGTGAATAATCCCAGTAGGGTAAGGCTGGAGGATCTCAAGTTCTAGGCCAGTCTCAGTAACTTAGTAGGACCCTGTCTCCAAATACAAAATAAACGCTGGGGATGTAACTCAAAAGTAAACTACCCCCTGGATTGAACTCCAATGCCAAAAATGAACCAAGAAAGAAAGATGGAAGGAAGGAAGGAAGAGAAAATAATAGGAAAAAAAAGAAAGTAACATTCTACAGATAACACTAAATTTGTCCTAGTTCCCAGCACCCATAAGAGAAAGACAGTGTCCCTCAAGATAATATATATGGACTTTCTGTTCCAGGCCTGCTCTCATTGTTCCCTTAAGTTGGCTTGTTTGCGGGGAACAGAAAGTGGCATTCAGGAACATGGTGTTCCCTGTCTTCTTTTCCTTTAGGGATGATACACTGTGTTAGTCTGCTGGGAGCCATTAGCCAAGTAGGTATGACAATTTCCTTGCCAGCATACCCCATGTTGCTTAGTGGAAGGACTCGTGGAAATAGGACATTTTGCAGTGACATTGCATGTAGGTGACCTTGCTCAAGGACCAGGGCGGATCCGGGTTTAGGGCGTTCCGGTTTAGGATAATCCGGTTTAGGGCGTTCCCGGTTTAGGACATTCCAGGTTTAAGGTTATTCCTGCTGGGAATAGGGTGTATCCTGCTGCCTGAGTTCCCCTTGAGTTCTCACGGGATTCAGACAGTATTTTTTGGGAGACAGAAGCCCAGTGGGGGTGGATTTGGGCAGAGAACGTGGATTTCCCCAGAACGTGATTGTAGACGGCTGGTGTGAGTTCAGGAATAAAGAGTTGCTGTTTGAATCTACAAGCTGTGTGGTGGCTCGTGATTTTGTGCCCAGCCAGACTGCGGCATTAGTCAATATAGATTTGATTCAGTTTGTTTCTACATCTCAAAGTCTATAAGTCATGCTTTGGGGTGCACGGTATCTGAACAACTGGACAAAGTATCCTTATGTGTTTATCGTATATGAACTTTGTGATGAAAATATCAGCAATGATACACCTTCATTTTTATATACAACACTGTGGAAAACTAAACCTCATATCTGCATTCTTTTTTGGGGGGGAGTGGGGTACTGGGGATTGAACACAGGGTTACCCTACCACTGATCAAAATCCCCAGCCTTGCAGTTGCTGAGAATGGCTTTGAAATCATGATCCTCCTGCCTCAGCCTCCGGAGCCACTAGAAATATACCTGCATTCTAAATGGACAACACGCTTGCTTCTGATCCTTGATGGCAGGACCATCTCTGCACTTACCCTTCTTTTGCCAAATTAGTTTCTGTTGGTCAGTTTCTAGGCCAAGCCCTTAAAAATAAAAAGAGCTTTTATTAACAATTGAAGCAATAAAATGTGCCACATAAAGAAGGAAAAGATAATCTTTTCTGAAGTGGTATTTAATGCAGTCCCATGAGCTGCAGTGGTAATAATTTTGAAGCTTAAGCCTTCCAAGAGGATACTTTCAGGAGTCTTTTGAAAAAACAGGAAGAGAAAGTTTTGCAAGTATTACCCTTTAGCATTCCCAAGAGTATCTCATGCAGCTTAGCTGACCGTTTTGTACTTAACTGTTACTGTACTTGTTATTGTGCTTACCACATTAAATTGGTGACTATGCATCTTGTTGTAATCTTTGCTTACTATTGTCCATAGGGACCTTCAATAATTGGGGTTTTCTTAGAGTCTCCCAGGCTAGATTGTGAGCTCAAGACTGAAACCATCTCTCATGAGAGTCTACAGACCCTTAGAGTCAACTATAGTACATGCATGAGTAGCCAACACCACATGCTGTGTGAAATAACGGGTCTCAGAAAATCAAGTTTTCTACTTTCTGCTTTTCGGGCCACCATGTAAGGACCTTAGAAATTGCCACTGTAGCCTAACAAGTAAAAGTCATATCAAACTAAAGAGCAAGAGCTCTACTTAGATCCACCAGAGAACTGAGGCCATGAGGGAGGCCCTGCCCAAGAAATGGGAAGGCGGGCAGACACACACAATTACAACTTGCTAGGTTTTCTAGAGCAGAAACATTCATGGGGGCCAGGACCAGGGTAGGAAAAATTCCATGTTAGGTGAGGAGTGGCTGGCAGCTCCGTGAGATCAAGTTTCAGAGTTTAAAATACAGGGGCCCCTGTGTGGGGCAGCTCCCACTTTTGTAAATTTTGACCTCTCTTACCAGTACCAAATTCTGTGGTGAAGATAGGAGAAAAATCTAGAGCATCCAGTAGCAGGAGGAGAAAATTCACCATTTTGAGATTCTCTAGAACTTCTTAACGCCTGCTGCCCTGAAAGAGCAATAATTTTATCAGAGGCTAGCTTGCTATGGTCCTATCAGTATCCAGCCTTCTAGGAGGAAGGGAGACACTCAACTACACCCCTTGCCATACATCCTAAGGGGGTGAGGAAATCTGCAAACACAATAGAAGGTAATCTCAAACATCATCTGAAGGATTCCTGGAAAAAGAAAGAGGGTACAGTTGACAACCGAGCACAGTGCCCTGCTACAATAAAATTTTCTCTTCATGATATATTCTATAATATAGACATGCATAGTACTTGTACTGTCTTTGCTCCAGAGTGATCCAATAAACTGTGTACTTTTAATCATAGAACTGAATAATATTTCAAGAGTTAAATTTGATCTTCTTAGAATGGTTTTGGTCTGGCCCTCTTAGCCACATTGCATTAAAGTGCAAACTATTAATAGCATATAAACACACCAAGATTTCTGTCTCCCACCCTGCATAAAAGTCAAATCCAAGTGGATCAAGACTAAGGAATTAGTCCTGAAATTTTGCAACTACTTGAAGAAAACATAGAATCAACACTCCATTATGTTGATAAGATACCGACTTCTTTAACAAGACACCTAACTCAGAAGAAATAAAACCAAGAGTCAATACATGGGATGGCATCAAATGAGAAAGCTTCTGTAAAGCAAAGGAAATTATTCAGAGCATGAAAAGAGAGATGACAGAATACGAGAAAATATTTGCCACCTACTTCACTGAGAAGAGAATCAATATCCAGAATATATAAAAACCCAAAAAATTCAACATCCCCAAAACAAATAATCCAACCAAAAAATGGACAAAAGAACTAAAAAGACACTTCTCAAAAAGAAAGAAAGACAAAATGCCAACAAAAAAATTAAGATGGCTGGGGGTGGAGCTCAGTAGTTAAGCACTCTAGGTTCAATCCCCCATACTAAAAAAAAAAAAAAAAAAAGATATAGTGAAGATCATTTTAATACACAATGAGGGATATCAAGAGGGAGGGAGGAGGAATTGGAAAGGGGAGAAAATGCAGAAAGAATTTAATAAAATCACACTATATGTATGTATGAATAATCAACACATAATTCCACCTTTATTCAATATGTATATAGCGCTAATCAGAACTAAATAAATAAACAATAAAAGGAAGACAGTAAAGTGGAATAAGGAGAAAATGGGGACAGAATAGAGTATGGAATGTGGGGGTCACCAGGGACTGAAATGTAGTAAATCAAATTCCATACATGTATAATTTTGTCAAAATGAGCCCTACTGATATGTATACCTATTAGGCACCCATAAAAGAAAAAAAAATCCCAAATTAAGAACAGTTCCATAAGGAAGTTAACATTTTCTAAATTAGACAACTGACCTCAGGGATTGTGTTATGGAAGTGCACTTGAACAACAGAAATGAAATTTTAATTTCCTTCTGGAGTCTATTCTTTTTTATAATTTTTATTGTTTCTTTTTAGTTATGCATAACATTAGGTTTCATTTTGACTTAATTATAAAATCATGGAATATAATTTGTTTTAATTCAGTCCCCAGTACTTCCCCTTTCCTTTCCCTCCTCTCACCCCCTGTTCACATCCTTATTTCTACTATTTACATATAGTTTTTTAAAATTACTGTCTTGTGTGTGTATGTGATGGTGAGTGTCAGGCAAGATCATTCCACTGTTTATTCCTCATCCCATCCCTCCTACCTCCCCTTCATTCTCCTTTGTCTACTCCACTGATCTTCTAGTTTTTATACTCCCCTCTTATTTTGGATTAGCTTCTGAATATCAGAGAAAACATTCGAGTTTGACTTTTGGTGACTGCTTATATCACTCAGCATAATAGTCTGCAGTTCCATCCATTTACCAGAAAATGCCATAACGGCATTCTTTTTTTTCTTAAAGATTGAGTATTTCTTTTTAAAAAACCTTTATTTTATTTATTTTTATGTGCTGCTGAGTATCGAACCCAGTGTCTCGCAAGTGCTAGACAAAAGCTCTACCGCTGAGCCATAACACTAGCCCCCATAATGTCATTCTTTATGACTGAATTATACCCCATTGTGTATATATATCGCATTTTCTTCATCCATTCATCTGTTGAAGGGCACCTAGATTTGTTCCTAGATGTGGCTGATGTGAATTGTGCTGCTACAAACATCGATGTGGCAGCATCAAGGTAGTATGCTGATTTTAAGTCCTTTGGGTATGAACTGAGGAACGGAATAACTGGGTCATATGGTGGTTTCACTGTAATTTTTCTGAGGAATCTCCACACTACTTTCCAGAGTGGTTGCACTAATTTGCAGTCCCACCAGCAATGCATGAGTGTAGCTATTCCCCACATCCACACCGTCATTCATTGTTAGTAATATTCTTGAAAAGTGGCTTTTTGGCTAAGTGAGATGAAATCTCAGTGTAGTTTTCATTTGCATTTCCCTAATTGCTAGAGATGATGAACATTTTGTCATATATTTGTTGGCCATTTTTCTTTCTTTGGAGATGTGTCTGTTTATTTCTTTTACCCATTTATTGATTTGTTTATATGGTCTTTTTGTGTCACTACATTTTTGGAATTCTTTGAATATTCTGGATATTAATGCCCTATATGAGGAGCAGGTAGAGTCTGTATTCTTCTTACTACCTCAGTTACTACAAGAAAAAGTCATATGATTTTGCTTGAAATATTTGGTGCTCAAATTTTTATCATGTTCTTGGCTGACATGTTTCAGTTATAGGTAAAGGGAAACCACAATTTAAACAAAGACAAGCTCAGTAGTGTCCCAGGAATAGATGCAGTTCAGTGGAACTGAGAGGAAATTCTAGAAGATAGCTCAATGAATGACAGCCATGGATTCCTGTGATTAAAATCTAACCTATACTTTCCTTTTATTATGGCAGCAGACTCTTGGAATGATAGTCCTGGGCTTCTTATGCATCACATTTTTGACCACACTAGCCTACAAGCTCTTCTTTCATAACGAGAGTATAGACTATACTTTCCTTATTTAGATTTCATCTTTTACTGATTCCATTGACACCATTTTTCTCATGAGCGTGACCTGGAAATAGACCAACAGGAAGTTGTTCAGGCCCAGACTGGGGGTAAATACAGAGATGACGCCGATGTCAAGAAGGAGATTCTACCAAACCTAGAGACTTTGAAAGCACCAGAAGTGTGTCATCCATGAAGTATGCAAATTATGAGTTGTCTCTTTTCTTCAGTATTGTATCTTTCAGAATAGTGAGTTTACATTCCTGCTACATTAACAGGAGCTAACATATAAAGATTTTTTGAAAGGTAGTTCAGACTGGAAATGCTTGACTTTATCAGAGATAAGAAACAAGTAAACTAGATGCAGAAGAAAAAATTACACACATTCTCTCTCATATGTGAATGATACTAAAGGCTGTTGGAATATGTGAGTGCTTAATAGAGGTTGGGAAATAGTGCTTACAGGAAGACTTGGGATAGTGGGAGGTAAGACTATGGGCACCCAAGGTCAGTTAGACAGAATTAAGAAATGTTGTTGTTCTGCATAATGATGGTGTGTTATAGTTCACAATAAACTATATATTATATATACTTTATAAAAAACTAGAAGAGAGGAACTTGAAGCTTCCAAACAAGAAGTTAAGGGTATGGACATGTTAATTATCCAGATTTAAGTGGTGCATATTATATAGGGGTGTTAAGATGCCATACCATATCACATAAATATATACAATTATTGTATATTGATAAAAATTTAATATGTAAATAAGGAGGTGGAAATCTTACCTATGTGATTTGATCAGCATAGACTATACAACTGTATTGAATCATCAGTCAATATAATTTTGCACTATTGCACAAAATAATGTAACATTGGCTTTTCTAATTCCTTAAATATTCCAAAGTGTAATGTTATTGTATAACTATCCTACCTTTGATATTATTATCAGGAAATCATGTAAATGATATTCATTTTAATCTCTGGTTGTTGTTTGTTACGTTAATGTGTTGTTTGATTGGAGTTTTAACCATAATCATAAGCAATTTTGCTTTCTTTAAAACTTAAACGAGTTCATTTGAGTTAATCTGTGCCTGAACTGAAACAGTCTCTTATGTCTCCTCTTACCAAAAGAAAGAGCATTGTGTTTTAAAAACTATCCTTATTGTGCCTGAAAGTCTAATTTCAGAGCTTCCATTGACCTTTATATAGGCCAAGGGTCATCTTACATTTTAGAAAACAAAAACTGTATTTTATTAGATAACATTGGTATCGTATAAAATGATTTCTTACTAAGTAATGCTTTAATTCTAAGTAATGTTCTTGGCCGACATGTTTTAATTTATAGGTAAAGGGCAACCACAATTTAAACAAAGACAAGCAGAAACCATGCACAGTGTTCTTCCTTTGTTGGAAAATAGACCGTTAAAACTCTCTCAATTAATTACTTGATTTAACTTATTTTATTTCTTGTTAATTTCATTGAATTTATTTGATTCCACTGAATACTGGAGTTTCTGAAGATTTATATTGCATTTGAGCTAGTACTCAGAGACAGAAATTTTCCATATCGACTCCCCAAATGTACTTATGAATTCCAAGATTTATTTCTACATATGTTTTTAAAATTTTTTATAGTTGTGGATGGACAGCATGCCTTTATTTTATTTGTTTGTTTGTTTTTTAATGTAGCTGGAAGGATTGAACCAGTCCCTCACACGTGCTAGGCAAGCACTCTGCCACTGAAGTAAAGCCCAAGCACCTCTAGATAGGTTTTTTTTTCCCCCAGTTGTAGATAGATCTTTATTTTATGTATTTATATACAGTGCTGAGAATTGAACCCAGTGCCTCACACATACCGGGCATGTGCTCTACCTCTGAGCCCTTAGCCTCAGCCCCAGCCAAAATAGATTTTGTTCTTCAATATATATACAATTACATTATATTTAGTTAACAATTTTGTTGTTGCCATTTTAAATAGTATACATTTTATTTCCATTTCTCGTTTGATGGTATGGGACAATTCACCCAGTAAATGAAATGGGTGACAGTGAAATCTTATTCTTGATAAAAAAAAAAAAATTACAACACTCTACTCTGATGTTTGCTGACATTGTTTTGGACCATGATTGTTTGGCTACAACCCCAAAAGCACAAAGCAACAAAAGCAGACAGAGACAATGAGGCTGCAACAGATGAAAAAGCTTCTGCACAGCAAAGGAAACACAAATAGAATGAAGAGACAACACACAGAATGGGAAAAATGCCTGCAAATACTACAACTGATGATAAGGCATATAGATAACAGAATTCAAACAACTAAATGAAATAAATAAACCATTTTAAAAATAAGCAAAAGCTCTGAATAAATATTTCTCTAAAGAAGACATGCAAATCACCAACAGGTATATAAAAATGTGCTCACATCTCTAAAAATCAGGGATATACCTTTCAAAGCCACAATGAGAAATCTCTTTCCTCTTGTTAGAATAGGTGTGAAAAGATAGTGAGCATTCATGAGTTGCAGGAGAAAGGAGAATCCGTGTACACTCTTTGGGGGAGTATAAAATTGCACAAATAAAGGGAATCAGTCGCAAGTTTCTCAAAAAAATATAAGTAAAACTAGTATATGCTTCAATGTGTTCGTCAGGTTTCCATCACAGAAAAAGGTAAATTTGGGCTCACCATTTTTGAGGTTTCAGTCCATGATCAATTGGCCCCACTCCTTTAGCCTCTGGCAAGGCAGCACATCATGGTGGAAGCATGTGGCAAAGGAAACCTGCTTAACTCAAGTTTAGGAAGAAAAAGTGAGAAAGAGGAAGGGCCCTCTATGGTTGTGTCCCCAATAACCCAAAGACCTCCACTAGATTCCACCTTTTAATGATTCCCTTGTCTCCCAATAGCACCCCACTAGGGCCAGCCTTTAACACATGAGTCTTTGGGGGAACATTCCAGACCCAAATTAGCATGCAGAAATATTAAATGTCTAATAAAGTAATAATATCATTATCTTGAAGAGATATCTGCAGTCCTATGTTCATTGTGGAATTGTTCACAATTGCCAAAATATGGATATAATCTAAATGTTCATTGATGAATAAATGGACAAAGACAATATATTGTGTGTGTGAGAGAGAGATTATGTATACACATCATATATAAATAAGTATCATATATTTATATAGTAATGCAATATAGCTTTTAAGAATAAAAGAAGGAAGTTCTATAATATCCAACAATGTGAATGAACCTGAAGAAAAATATGTGAAGTCACATAAGCCAGACACAGCAGGACAAATACTGCATGATCTTTCTTATATGTGGAATCTAAAGAAGTTCAACTCAGCAGTAGAGAGTAGAATGGTAGATGCCCAGAGCTTAAAGGTGGGGGACATGGTGGTCAAATGGTATAGATTTCAATTACAAGACAAAAAAGTTCTGGAGATCTGATACAAAGCATCAGGACTATAGTTAATATTGTATTTCATACTTGAAATTTACTTAAAGAGTAGATATCAAGTACTTTCAACAAAAAAGGTAAGTGTGTGAGATGATAGATATAAAAACTAAACCAAGTTGTGGTAACCATTAAACAATGTACATGTACACTAAAACTCCTTATTGCATATTTTAAATAGACACAATTCTTAATTGTAGTTATACCTGAAAAGAAAGTATACAAAGTTCTGAGCAAAATTCTGTGAGAAATGGAAATACACGCTCCAGGGCCACACAGTACATTTGGGGGTCATCTTTTCTATCATAAATAAAACAAATCCTCTCTATTATCTATATTTAGCAAGATCCATTTGCATTGCTACAGATAGACTATTTGTCTTTCCCTTAGGCATTAATTATTTCTATTGTAATTCAATTAATGTTCATGTTTTTACACCTGAAGAATTGTAGGACTATTAAACAGTCAATAAAGAATATACCTGTGAAAACAGCAAAGGGAACAATGAAGAACATGAAGAGAGAGCCTACAGAATGGGAGAAAATCTTTGCCACCTGCTCCTCAGATAGAGCATTAATCTCCAAGATATATAAAAACCTCAAAAAAGTTAACACCATAAAAGCACTTAACCCAATTAATAACAGCAAAAGAACTGAATAGTTATTTCACAGAAGAAGAAATACAGTTGGTCAACAAATATATGAAAAAATGTTCAACATCACTAGCCATTAGAGAAATGCAAATTAAAACTACACTGCTATTTCATCTCACTGCAGTCAGAATGATTACTATGAAGACCACAAGCAACAATAATTGTTGATGAGATGTGGGAAAATGGTATATTCATACATTGTTGGTGGGACTGCAAATTGGTGCAACCCCTATGCAAAACAGTATGGAGATTCCTAGGAAACCTAGAACAGAATCACTATTTGACCCAGTTATCCCTCTTCTCAGCATATACCCAAAGACTTAAAATCAGCATACTACAGTGACACAGACACATCAATAGCTAAACTATGGAACAAACCTAGTTGTCCTTCAATGGATGAATGGATAAAGAAAATGTGGTATGTACACACAATGGATTACTACTCAGCCATAAGGAGAAATGCTAAGTGAAATAAGCCAATGCCAAAAAACCAAAGGGCAAATCTTCTCTCTGACATGTGGATGCTAACTTAGTGTAAAGGGGTGGGGATAGGGAAGAATAGAAGAAGTTTGAAATAGAGAAAGTGGAATGAAGGGAAGGAAAAGGGAATGGGAATGGGCAAGAACATAGAAGGAGTCAGATATTACTTTTCCATGTACATGTATGAATACACAAAGTAATTCTACATCATGTACAACCAGAAGAATGGGAAGTTACACTACATATATGTGTAACATGTCAAAATACATTCTACTGTCATGTCTAAAAACAATTAAAAAATAATAAACAAAAAAAGAATATACCACTGAAAAACTTGTTGCCTCTTTCCAAGTTTTGGATAACATTTCATAGCAAACCTTGTGGAGATGTTCCAATTCCTACAATGTCCACTGGAGGGTGATCCTTCACTACATTTCCCACCTGCTGCAGCCTGACCATAAAGGCTAGCTTCTTCAACAGTGCATTAGTTAAACTCCTCTTGGCCTGGAACAAAGGAGGGAAAATGGAAAACATGCCATGGAATGCGGACAAAAAGGAGAATACGAGAAGGTCACTGTCTTGCTCTCAGCTCCCCAGATCTTAGATCCCTGCTCCCAAGGTAGATTCTCAAAGTCCCTGTCCTGACTCTGTAGGTGATTATCTTAGTAAAAACATGGAAAAGGCATATAATGTGTTTATTTTATAAGATAAATGATTAAATTTGTCTGATTTGTCAAAGGGCTCAAGTTCATTATATATAGATTCTTACATAAAAATATCAGAGCCCACAGTTTCTTCAGAGGTATTATTTCCTGTAAAACAGCACATTGACAGTATTATAGGCTCAGTGACTTTAATTCTTGGAATGCTAGAAACACTGGGTTTTCTAAATACTGATCTATAAAATAATCAGAACAATGGTGTTATTTGAAGAGATTGTATCATTTAATTACTTACTGTCATTTCCAGGCAGGAAAATATTACTTATTCACATAATGAGACATAAGGAAATTTCTCAATTTTAGACTCACAAGGAGCTTTCAAATTGTTTTACGGCTTTGGCCTTAGGTTAAAAAAAAAAAACACTAAAACAAAAACATGCCAGTCTGATTTTTAAATAAGTATTATATTTTTTATGTTGGTAAATGGTATTTTTCATCTTTGAATTGAGCTAATGCCCAAGAGCAGTGAATAACTAAAGATAAATAAATTGGTTTCTCCATCCAATCTTATGTGCAAGCAAAGAGATATCCATCATGTTGATACAGACAGATAAATAGACAACTAAATCATGTTCTCCCTGAAATGGAATAATTTATTGGCTGTAAATATCAGAAGTAGAACTAACTTGACCAAAAACCAGAAACAAAAGAAAGCACAAAAGCAGAAAAAAAATGAGATACAGAAATTCAGCAGAATGCTTTGTTATTGTTGTTCTCATTGGCACTAGTAGTATTTTATTGTGATAATAACACTTACCATGAGCTACCTTCCTAACAAATATTAAGTGTACAGTACACTGTTATTGACTAGAGGTACAATGTTGTACAGCAGATCTCTACAGTCTATAAATGTCTCTCAATTGAAATGTATGCCCATTAATGATGAGTAACTCTCCATTTCCTCTTCCCCTCTAACTCCAGGAAACCACCATCCCACTCTTTGCTTCATATTGGTGGAATTATAGTTTTTGTCTTTCTGTGAGTGACTTATTTCACTTAACATAATGTACTCAAGTTTCATCCATGTTGTCAAGTATTGCACAATTTTCTTCTGTTTTAACGTTGAATGATATGCCATTGAGTGTATACACAACCTTTCAAAATCCATTCATATGTCTACGTATATCTAACAATGAAATATCTGAAAGTCAGGGAAACAATTGTGTTTATAATGTCACTAAGAAGAATAATATACCTAGATATAAACTTAACTGAGGAGATGAAAGACTTATGTACAAAGCTACATAACATTGATAAACAAAATTAAATTAGACACAGAAAATGGGGGAAAAATCTGTATTCATGGATTGGAGATTTAATATTGTTAAAATGTCTACACTACATGAAACAAGTCACAAATTCAATAAACTTCCTACCAACATTTTGGTAGCATTTTTATAGAAATACAAAACACCTAAAAGTCACATGGAACTACAAAAGATCCTGAGTAACCAAAACAATTTTGAGCAAGAGCAGCCAAACTTGAAGCATCACATTCCCTGATTTCAAACTATATTATAAAGCTATAGTTATCAAATCAGTCAGGCACTGGCTCAAAGTTAGACCCATAGATCAAAGGAACAGAGAGCAATGTATGTGTGTATATGTATGTGTGTGTGTGTGTGTGTGTGTAGAACATTATGTAAAATATACACATACATAATATTTTTTTCTTCAGCTGATATTCAACTAGGGTATCAAGAATTTTCAAATAGGAAAGATAATCTCTTGCATAAGTGGTGCTGGGAAAACTTGAAAGTTACATGAAAGAGAATGAAATTGCACACTAATGACACTCATAAATAAGATCAAAACTAATTGAAACATAAAATCCTAAGCTATAAATCTCCTAAAAACCATAGCTGTAAAGCTTCTTGGTAATATTTTTGGCAATGATTCCTAGGCTACGACACTAAAAGCACAAGCAACAAAAGCACAAGTAGACAAGTGAAATTGTATCTCATGAAATAGCATCTACACAACCAAGGAAATAATCAGCAAAATGAAAAGACAACCTATTGGGCTGGGGTTGTGGCTCAGTGGCAGAGCACTCACCTAGCACGTGCGAGGCCCTGGGTTCGATCATCAGAACCACATAAAAATAAATAAATAAAGGTATTGTGTCCAACTACAACTAAAAAATAAAATATTAAAAAAAGACGACCTATTATCAGGACAAAATATTACCCGGTTTAGCCAATTTTTCACTGAAGCTTGCAATGTCTCTGTTATTGTTAACCAACAGAGTGAAGAGAGATAACCTGTGGAATGGGAGAAAAAAAATCCATATATCTGATAAAGAATTAGTATCTACAAAATATCAGGAACTCCTAAAACTGAACAGCAAGAAAAACAAATAGCCTGATTTAAAAATAGTTAAAGGGCTTGAATATACATTTCTCCAAAGAAAACATACAAATGGCCACCAAGTCAGATGAAAAGCTGCTTAACATTATTAGTCATTAGAGTAAAGCAAACTAAAGCTACAGTGAAATACTTCCTCACATCTGAAAGGATGGTTCTTATCAAAAAAGAAGGGATCACAAATGTGGGTAAAGATGTGAAAGAAAGGGACTTTTCATACACTATTTGAGTATAAATTGGTGCAGTTACTATGGAAAACAGTATGGAAGTTCTCCCCCAAAACTAAAAATAAACCTACCATACAATTCAGCCATTCCTCTTCTGGGCATATATACCCAGAAGGAATTCCAAAGGAATTCAAATCGGCATCTAGAAGAGATACTCGAACTTCCATATTCCTTACAGAATGGCCCACAATAGCCAGATTATGTAACAAACCTGTGTCTAAAAACCCATGAATGGATAAAGAAAATATGGTAAATGCATGGTATATGCATGCAGTTGATTATTGTTCAGACATCAAAGAAGTGAATTCTGCCATTTGTGGCAACATGGATAAACCTGGAGGGCATAAGGCTAAGTGAAATAAAAATGACAAAGAAGGACTCTCATTATATGATTAATTTTACATAATCAAACCCACAGAAGCAGTGAATGGAATGATGATTGCCAGGGTTGCGGGAAGCAGAAACAGGGAGGTATAACTTAAAGCATGGAAAGTTTCGATTAAATAAGATGAATAAGTTCCAGAGACCAACTGTAAATCAGAGTGCCTATATTTAACAACACTGTATTGCGTGCCTAAAAGGATTTTGTTTGTTTGTTTGGGGTACTGGAAATTGAACCCAGGGGTGTGCTACCACTGAGCTACATTTCCAGCCCCTCTCCCTTTTTATTTTGAGACCGGGTCTCACTAAATTACAATCCTCCTGTCTCAGACTCCCAAGTCACTGGGATTACAGGTGAGCACCATTAAACCCAGCTGCCTAAATATTTTCAAAGGGTAAGTCATATGTTAAGTGCTCTTATAACCTATAGTAATAACAATAACAATAAAAATAATAACAATAATAATTACATTGGCTGAAAGAAAACTCCTGGAGGTGATGGATACTTTTCCAACATAGTTTGTGTGATGATTTCATGGGTATATATTTATTAATTCATCAAGAGGTATATATTTAATAGGCACAGTATTTTGTATTTTAATCACGTTAATATTTTGACTTAAAATGTTGAAAATAAATTTTAAAGATGTCATCATTTATTTTATATATGCATGGAGTATTCTTTAACATGTGGATATACTATAGTTTATTCCACCAATCTCGTATGTATGAGCAATTACATTTTTCCAGTATATTGCTATTGAATAATTTTCTGCACACTTACCTTCAGGTTGTTAAGGCAGTCACTTCATGGTACATTATGAAAAGTAAGATGTCTGGGTCAAAAGATGAACTTACATTTTGTTCTGTTACATACTTTTAGTTCATCTCCATAAGTTTATACCATTTTTTTACATACAGTAGTAATACTTAAGAATGTCTGTTTTACTGCACCCTTGAAAACAGGTGTGATATGACATATCTATCTATCTATATATTTACACACATACACACACATATATATTATTTTTTACAACCACATAAGTCAGAATACAATAATTCAACTTAGATTGATATGGATATGTAGACTAGATTATTCATGTTATTAGTGAAGTAAAACATTATAATAACTTAAGGGCCAATATTGTATTTTTCATTAAAATTGTTTTCATGTCTTTGGTTCATTTTACCTCCTGGCTTTATTTTTGCCTAGATCTTTTTTTTAAGAGAGAGAGAGAGAATTTTTTTCTTTAATATTTATTTTTTTTAGTTCTCAGTGGACACAACATCTTTATTTTTATTTTTATGAGGTGCTGAGGATCGAACTCAACACCCTGTGCTTGCCAGGCAAGCACACTACTGCTTGAGCCACATCCCCAGCTCTTGCCTAGATCTCTAACACTTTTGTATATCTAAAAAAATTGAATTTCTTTATCTTTGATTCAGATTGCATATATGCACTACAAGTTTTCTATTGTCTATTGTCTTCCTTTTGTTATATATACTGCTACTAAAGACAGCACCAAACATAATGCAGGAGTGGGAAGGGCATATCTACAAAGTGTTAGAGTCTGTAAACAAGTCAAAATAACACCTGGCATTTTGCCAGGGGAATGTTAGAGTTCGTAAACAAGTCTGGATGGTGCCTGGCAAAATGCCAGAGGGAGTGGTTTGAGAAGTAACAAAAGCGAGCAATTAAGTGTAGAGATTCCTGATTGGTTGACTGATGTATCTAGTTTATGCTAATTAGATAAGCTCTGTGGAATGTATAAACACTGCTCCTGTCCTGCAATAAACGGCTCCTACTCCTGCTGTATCAACGTACACAACTTATTCGTCACCC
>NW_026000255.1:1681756-1685751 GCF_001458135.2 Marmota marmota marmota | reverse complement strand
TATATATATATATATATATATATATATATATATTTCATTATAGGGTGGCAAGTGATGTGGAAGATCAGGGAAAAGGTAAGGGGGGAAATTTCACTCAAGATGATCAAGGAAGGCCATTCTGGAAGATGATGATTGAGCAGACCTTGAGGAAGTAAGGAAGCAAGCCATGTGATTACCTGGAGAAAGAACATCCTGGAAAGAAGGAATGCTAAATACTAAATACTCTGAGTGGAAAACCTATTTCACGAATTCTTGGAATACCAAAGACTTCTGTGATACTGATAAAGCCCTCAGCATCTGAGATTTTGGCACATAGCACTCAAAGAAAGCCAGTTGGTGTTAGCAACTCTTTTTTCTACAACCTGTGAAAGAGGTGGAGTTATTCTCATTGTACAGAGGAAAGACTTGAGACCCAGAGAAATGTCCTGATCCCACTATCTTACTCATGCCTGAAATTTCTAAAAGAGGGGTGAAATCTTTTGCATCAGGAGAGACAGAGGGTTTGAGTGATACGGCTAGAGAGTGGACACCATTCACATTGAATGTCATCCAAAGAGGCAGTGTAAATGAATTATAATATGGAGATCATGGCCACCATAATATTGCTTCTTCTGAAGAAGTGTAGGACTTGAGGAATGGGAGGAGAAGTAGGATATTAGAAAGAGGTAGAAAGGGAAAGTTGGGAAACAGTGAGGAGAAACATACTGCTCATGAAGGGACCTAGGAGACTTCTGGGATGATGATGATGCACTATTGCTCAACCTTCAACTATAATTGTATACTTGTTTATTTGTCATCTCAGTTCTGTATGATTTTGCTTAAGTATTTTGAAACTCTGTTTTTGGATGTACTACAGAAAACTGTTAACCATAGTCAGTCTGACTTTACTATTCTAATAATCACATGTTTGTAAGGTTGGATCTTGCCTGGAATCCTAAAGCTTAGAGTTCAGAGTCTTCCCATCATTCCCTGCTTTACTGTGCCTAAGCTATTTATATAAATAATATATTTTATTCTGAACACTTTTCTGTCTGCAGGTCTAGAATACTGATAAGTACAAAAGACAGGGTGTCTATGTGATCAACCCTCAATAACAACTTCCCATTCTGAGTCTCCAGTAAGCTTCCTTTATTGACTATATTTTATATAAATTGTTACAAATTGTTGCTGGAATTAAAAAAAAAAACACACACACACACGTTGATTCCACAGGGAAAGTCTTTCATAACCTTGTACAGATACTTTTGTCTTTACTCCTAGAATTTTCCCCTCTGATCCCTTTTTTCTTATATTCTTTTGCTATAATAACTTTCTTTATTTTTAATGTGGCAAAAACACATAAAACAACTGGACACCATGGCATATTCCAGTAATCCCCAAAACTCAGGAGGCTGAGACTGGAGGATCACAAGTTCAAAGTCAGCCTCAGCAACTAAATGAGGCCATAAGCAACTTAGTCAGACCTTGTCTCAAAAAAATAAAATAAAATAAGAAAGGTCTGGGGATGTGGCTCAGTGGTTAAGTGCCCCAGGGTCCAATCCCTGGTGTCAATATACCTAACAAATTTACCATCTTAATGATTTCTATTTGTAACTTCATTCAAACACTTTTCTGTTTGAACAATTTCCATTGCCATTCTTTTCAGCATGCTGGCAACATATTCTTTTTATTTTCTTTCATCTGCAAATATATTTCTTGCATATTAATTCCTAAAGGATACTTTTTGCTTAATGTAAGGATACTAGGTTGTCATTATTTTCTAATAGTGATTTAAAAATGTTCATACCTTTCCTTCTGACTTATGTGGTTTCAGAAGGGAAAGCCACAGTCATTTGTATCCTTATTCCTATATAAGTAGTGCATCTTTTCCTCTGGTTGATTTTAATTTTTTTCATTGTCTTTAGTCTTCAGCAGTTTAGTTATGTGACTGGCTATGGATTTCTTTAGGCTTATTTTGCTTAGGATTTTCTGAGTTTTGTGAATTTGTAGGTCCATGCTCATTTGTCAGATATGGGGATTTTTCAGCAATTATTTATCCATGTTGATATTCAAGTAAATTTTCATTACTGAGCTCTCCTGGGATTCTGAATCATTATCTTCTGAGCTATATGAATGATACACATGATGACATTTTCCCACAGGTATTTAAAGATCTGTTAGCTTTTCCTTAAATATCTTTAATTTTTTTCTCTCTTCAGTTTTCTGATTAGACAATTTGTAATGATGTATGTCCAAGTTCAGGTTATCTTCTCTTCTCCTCTTGTCAATTTAACCCATGCCAGGAGATTTTTATTTTGGTTTTTATATTTGAAATTTCCATTTCTTTATTTAAATCTCCTTTGTGCTAATTTTGATGTGTATAGATACTGATATATCTATATTTATATTTCTCTCTGAAGCACTTACGGTTGCATGTTGGAGCAGGTTTACAATTTTGGCTTTAATGACCGTCAGATAGTCCAAATATCTGTCTTTGGGGCATTGTTGTCTTTCAACTAGGTTGGGGGTTCCCTGATCCTTTATATTGTGAGAATTTTTAATTGTATCCCAGACATGTAGAATTTCAGCTTATGAGAATCTAGGTCCTGTATAAATACTATAGATTATTGGGTGTCTGTTTCCTCAGGTGATGTCATTGTCATTGTTATTTTACTCATGATGGAGCAAGGGCAAGGGAGAAAGTCAGGCTGCAGAGGGAAGGTGTTTAATTGAAGATGGGGTGATTCTTGAGGGCACTATTGGAAACCTCAAGAGTCCAGCCAGAGCTCTTGACAGGGCATAGATTACTCCTCAGTGGGTAAAAAGTGAGAGTATAGATATGGCCCAGTAACTAAAAGTTCTGTCATCCCCAAGATAAATTTATAGTGAAAAGCATCAATGCTAAGGGAAGAGAGCATTAAAAAGGGCCTTTATCAGTTTTACCAATAATTGAATCAATATACATCAACCAACAGGACTAAATATGGTTTCATTATGGGTGACCTAGTGTAAACAATTGCTCATTACTTATACTCTGCCTTGCCTTGAATACATTTTGGTCAAGCTTTTTTCCTCTCCACAGGCTCCTAAATACTGGCTTGCTCCCTAGAGGGAACAAGCACTATATTGCAAATGTCCACCCTTAGTAGCTTAACCAGAGAAGAAGTTAATCATGTTAAAAATGATTCTCTATCAAACCATAAGGTTATGCTGTCGACTTATTTAAATTTATTTTTTCCCAATTCCCCCTCAAAAGTTCCTGCTAGACCCACTCATTTCTTTCTGTGAAAGAAGTTAATTTTCTTCTTTTTATATGCGTAACAGTCATGCAGTCAGAGCATTTTTCCTATGGAGACAGTGTTTTAGAGTAATGTCTCTCCTTATCTAAGATTGTATTTGTTTTTATTTTACTTAGTGATATACATGGAGGAAAAATGTGTGTGTGTGTGTGTGTGTGACATTTTACTCTTAGCCTAGTTATAAATTTAATAGGAATGTAAAGAATTAATATGAGAGAAGGAGGGAAGATGGCGGCGAGGGGAGTGCATTGCCCCTGTGTGCTGCTTCACTGTGTGGGAGTATGACAAGTCAGGACGGCTAAAGGCTATCTTGTTAGGAATTTCCAGCAATGGTGGGGTGCTCCGGAACCTAGAGGAAGGATTTCCATCGCACGAGGATCGGCTACGGGGACTCAAACGCGAGAGATTTGTCACACGGAGGGTAACACTGCTTATTCAGCAAATCGCCCCGCGGCTAGAGTCTGCAGCGCGCGCTGGGAAACGAGGAGATAGCGACGCAGGGATACAGCGCTGCAGTTTCTGCCAGCCGTGCAAGCACCGTACTCAGGGCTGAATTCTGGGTTCGAGACGGGGGAAGGAAGCGGTCCATCTCGGTTCTCCACACCGGTCAGACCACAGAGGAGGCCAGCAGCCACCATGTTGGAAAGCTGACGTCACCATCCCTGTTTTCGACTGACCGCAGCTCATTCAGCCATAGAACGGGTAATTTCAGGCTGC
>NW_026000255.1:1668663-1675739 GCF_001458135.2 Marmota marmota marmota | reverse complement strand
TTTTTTTTTTTTTTTTTTTTTTTTACAAGGGAAGTACACAAATGAGCCTAGAGAAACTTTCAGGAGCCTGACTAAAATTTGGTCAAACAATAAAACCTTTAGAAGGATTTAAATGTATAATAAAACAGCAAAAAATACTAAAGAAAATAGATGTGGATGTGTCTCTTCTATAGAAGTAAGCAAAGCCATGACAATCATGTCAGAAAATCCTGGAAATGATTGATAAGAGCAACTATAAAAATGAATGTGGGGCTGGGAATGTGGCTCAAGCGGTAGCGTGCTCAGCTGGCATGCGTGCGGCCCAGGTTCGATCCTCAGCACCACATACAAACAAAGATGTTGTGTCCACCGAAAACTAAAAAATAAATATTAAAAAATTAAAAAAAAATAAAAATGAATCTTAAAATCTCTTTCCATCACAATGGGTGTTTTGTGAAGCATCCTTTCCCAAGGATAACCTGAGACTGTGCTCCAAATTTCTTAGACACAGGAGAGTAAAGGAAGTGCTGTGCATGCCTAGTTTTGTCTTCAGGAGAGCTTGCAAGTACTTGTTCTCCTTAGAAGTGGGAAAACCTTAACCCAGCAGCTCACACTCCACTCAATGAGCATGTCCTTTGTTGCATATGTCCGTTGTCATTCAATTCCCATGTTGCACATGCACCTTGCTATTTATTGTCTGCATGTACCCTGCTACAGGAGGTCTTTTCTTTGTTCCTTCAGTCATATTCATTCTTTCTTATTGATTGAAAATTAGTCAGTAGGTACTTAAATTAGCCCTTCCACTAGTTTAAGTGTGAATGGGTGTAAAGATCAGCTGGAGGGCTTCAGATTGGTCTGACAGCAAAATCAGTGGCCTCAGAGGAAGAAGGGCCTCCGTTTCTTCACACGTGCCACCACCATGGGCCTTAGGACCAGACAAGGAAGGAAGGTGGTCTGCAGAGGGTGGGGGCATCAGGTGAAGAAAAAGTGAGCAGTACAAGAGCTGTTGGAGGTATCTGAGTACTAGAGGTGTCTACAATGCCCAAAGGACAGTTTCCAAGTCTTCACTTGGGATACAGGCATGGATACATGTATGCAATAAGGAAAGGGCCTAGAAACAGGGACACTGTTGGGTTCTGATTGAGCCCCCAAGATCTGTAGAGTGCATACTGAGGAGTATGCCCACAGGCTCTATAAACCAACTAGTCACCTCTGCCAGGAAGGGAAACAGAACAACCGCAGAGGACACTGAAAAGGATGAGGGAGGCTATTCAATCCAACAAACATTATTGGATGAAGTGTTTTAGTCAGCTTTTTTTTTTTCTGTTGTGACTAAAAGACCCACAAGGAGAAAAAGTGTATGGGGGCTCACAGTTTCAGAAGTCTTAGTTCATAGATGCCCAACTCCATTGTTTGGGACCAGAGACAAGGCAGAATAATCATGGTGGAAGTGTGACAGAGAAAAGCAGCTTAAAATGTGGCACCAGGAAGCAGAGAGAGAGAGAGAGAGAGAGAGAGAGATATTTCCTCATCACAGACAAAATATATACCCTAAAGGCACACCTCCAATGACCCATCTCCTCCAGCCACACCCTATCTGCTGTAATTACCAGTTAATCCCTATCAGAGTATTAATGCACTGATTAGGTTAAAATTCTCATAGCCCAATCATTTCACCTCTTAAATTTCTTGCATTGTCTTACACATAAGCTTTGGGGGGGGCACCTATTATCAAATCCATAATGGGACAAATTGACACAATTAGTGGAAATATGATAAAAGTAATAGTTACTTGAATTCAAGGTCTTTGGTGGTATTTTCCTAAATGTCTCCTTGATGGGGAATCTAGCTACCAAACCAAACCTTATCAATATATTCAGAGGTTTTAGCCACCTGCCTTAAAGTGATTTCTGTGCCTGTTTGACCATAATATAAACACATCTATATGTGCTTTGATTGAAAAATGTGCATAGTTATAATTGCTCTATAAAACATTATGAAAATATCTACAAAATTTATAAAATTTAAAAGTCACCCTTTTACCATAGAAGTTGTCAAGGATATAGCTCTTTTTTGTTTTCTTTTTGTGTTTGGTTCGTTTTTGTACCAGGGATTGAACCCCAGGGGCCCTTAACCACTGAGACACATTTTCAGTCCTTTATTTTTTTTTTTATTTTGAGACAAGGTCTTGCTAAGTTGTTTAGGGCCTTTCTAAGTTGCTAAGGCTGCCTTTGAACTTGTGATACTCCTGCCTCAGCCTTCTGAGCCCCTGGGATTACAGGCCTGTGTCACCATGCCTGGCTATAGCTCTCCTTCAAGTGACTTTTCCTAATCATCATACTCTACTTTTATTGTGAAATATAAATGCAGAAATAAGAACAAGATCTAGATTTAGAGGACAAAGAGATCATCAAGCATTAGGTCAGCTATTGGGCCTGTGACTGTGAGTGCCTTGACATGTACAGAAACTTATTAGCAGAAACATTTATTTTTAAATGTTGAACTAGTGAAGATACACTTAATGAAAGTCTTCCATTGTGTCAGTGACAGTTGAGTCTCCTGAAGGAAACATTGATCCTGAAGTATTATATTCTTGTATGGTTGACTGTTTATCATCTGTTCCCCAGAAATATAACCTATAACTTCCTTCTCTTGCTTTTTCACAAGATGTTATTCATTCACCTTAGCATAGATTAAATAGCTTCCAAAATCCTTATGGGTAACTATTTGTAGTAATTTTTCTATGTGAAGACTAAAAATAAATAGACAAAATATTGTTGGAAACAGATTTTAGACTTATTTTTGTTTAGATATAACTATGCATTATTTGTATATATTAGATATATAAATACACATATATGACGTACATATTTAACTAAGAATAAATGTGTTAAAATATTCTGAATTTATGATAAGATATATCTGTGATATATGTATTTGTGTGCTTTAGACACATATATGCATGTTATATGTTGTTAACATGTTTTAATAACAAAACTCTTTATTTGCACATACAGTCACACTCCAAGGACCAGCAGTGAGAAACGACTGCAATAAGAAAAACTTCTAAATAACAGTTAGAATATTACACCTGCCCAGGAGAAAGAAGAGGAAACATGCTCAATTCAAGACAAAGGGAGAGTGAAGAAGAATGCCCACTGGGGTCCGAGAGTGTTTATCATACATTGTGATATACAAGTAACAGGAAGATATAAAATTTTAGAATGAGATCTTAAATGTTGTTGGAAAAGGAAAAAAAGAAGTGGTTTTCAGTCTCATACTTCTCATACAGTAATGAATTTTGCCTTGTTTCCTAGGACTTCTTTAATGTGTTTGGGAAATACAGTCCTTGACAAAGCATGGCATTAACAAACTAATGGAAACTAGGGGAACTATGTTCAATTTTAGTAATAAAAATTTTTACTATTTCATGAGTTAAATTTAATAAACTCGTGATATTGTTTTGCCTTCTTCCTCACTCATTGGCTCAAAAGCATAAGCAACATGTATAAAATGTCAAGTCAACATAACTTATACTTAAATAAAGACTGGTTGCATAGAATTGTTGATAACATTTTATGTGAGTAAACTAGGATTTGGAGATTGTTTTACCAAAGAACTCTAGTCTGGTAGAGACTGATGCATGTTTCATCTCAAAATTTTGCTTTCTTTCTACCATCCATGTTTGCTGTAAGGAAAAGTAAATTATGTTTTTCTTAAAATACTTGATACTTGATTGCCTATGATGTAAGTTAGCCAGTATTGGCACAGGAATAACCTTGGTTCAGTGGAATAGAATACAGAGTCCTGAAAATAGGTACACAAGTGATTTTCCTTCTTTCCTTTCCTTGGTATTTTTCTGTTTTGACTTTAGTAAAATCTTGATAATTCAGGATATTGGCATATGTCTACCTGTTTTCATGTGCCTTTTAGGTGTGTTTTATAAAATGATTAAATTTGCCTTGTTATGATTAGAATACAAATCTAAAGATTAAATAGTCTAACATCATGAAAAAGAAATTATTTCTTCCAGATATAATATTTTGAGGCAAAACGTTTACATATTTCAGGTCATGGTTATTTTAGTAATTCACTGGTGAAAAGTTTTCTAGAATACCACTGACCTCAATGCCCATTAATTTATTTTCATCTCACTTTCCTTGGTCTATGAGACATTAATTTTATTTATTATACTATGTGTTTGTACACAAGATTTCTTTTTTTTTTTTTAAGAGAGAATGAATCTTTTTTTTTTTTTTTTTTTGGTAGATGGACACAACACAATGCCTTTTTAAATTTTTTTTTAAATGTGGTGCTGAGAATCCAACCCGGGTCCCGCCCATGCTAGGTGAGCGCTCTACCACTGAGCCACAATCCGAGCCCACAAGATTTCTTTTCCTCTTGTTGTTGCCAGGATATTTTTCCATATTTTTATTGGTGCATTATAATTATACATAATAGTGGGATTTGTTGTAACATATCCATACATGCACACAAGATAACATAATTCAGTCTATATCAATCCTCCCCTTTCCCTCCCTTCTTACCTCTTCTGGATCCCCTTCCTCTATTCTGCTGATCTCCCTTCTATTTTCATGATATCTCTTGCCTATTTTTCCTTTTTTCTATCTAGAATCCACATATAAGAGAAAACATATAACCCTTGACTTTGTCAGTTTGGCTGATTTCACTTAACATAATGCTCTCAAGTTCCACCCATTTCCCAGCAGATGACATAATTTTATTCTTCTTCATGGCTGAATAAAATTCCATCGTGTATATATATATACCACAATTTTTTTATTCACTCATCTGTTAATGGATGCCTAGGCTGGTTCCACAATTGGGCCATTGTGAATTGTGATGTTATAAACGTGGGTAAACATGTATCTCTAAAGTATGTTGACTCTAAATCTTTAGGACAAATATGGAGTAATATATTTGGGTCATATGGTGGTTCTATTCATAGTCTTTTGAGAAACCTTCATATTGACTTCCATAGTGATTGTACTAAGTTGCAATCCCACCAACAATGCATGAGTGTACTTTTCCCCCCTTACCCTCACCAGCACTTATTGTTATTCATATTCTTGATGAGTGTCACCCTAACTATAGTTATTTTCATTTCATAACTATAATATTTTAATAACCATAATAATATTTTCATAGTTTTGTGTTTAACCCTTTTACTAGAGTCATAATTGATTTACACATCATTATTTTAATTTGGCCATATATTTATTATTACCAGAGAGTTTTACCCTTCCATATATTTTTATGTTATTAATTATTTTCCTTTTATTTAAGGTTGAATAATTCCCTTTAGTATTTCTTGTAGGTTAGGTATACTGGTAACGACCTCCTTCAGCTTTTGATTATCTAAAAAAGTCTTTCTTTCTACCACATTTATGAAGGGAAGATTTTCTGTGTAAAGTATTCTTGGTTGATAGGGGTTTTTTTTTCATTCTGTACTTTAAATATATTATCCCTCTGTCTCCTAGTCTGCAAGATTTCTTCTTAGAAATCAAATAGTAGCCTTATTGGTGTTCCATTTTCTGTAATATACTTCATTTCTCTTGTTGCTTTCAAAATTCTCTTTGTCTTTGATTTTTAAATTCTTTTTTTCTCTCCTCTTATTTGATGATTGTAAAATGGTCTGTCTTTGAATTCACTTATTCTTCCTTCTGTTTACTATAGTGTGCTGTTGAAACTCTATTTCATTCCTTAGTTGTCACTGTATTCTTCAGTCTTTCAGTCCTTCACTCCTACCAACAAGTATACCTTTCCCCCCCTTATTCTCACCAGTTTATTTTGTTTGTAGAGATGTTTTCTTGGGGTTGATTGATTAGAGTTCTTTAAGATTCATATATCTGAATGTTCATATCTTTCTCATGACTTGGGGAGTTCTCATCCATCATTTCTTTAAATAAGTTTTTGTCTTTTTCCTCTCTTTTAGGTTGTTCACCTATAAATTAAATGTTAGTTCTTTTTATGGTGTTCTACAAGAGCTGTAGTTTTTCTTTATTCCTTTACATTTTTTTTTCTTTTTTACATTCTTTGATCTGTCTTTGAATTCACTCATTCTTCTTTCTGTTTGAAGAAAGAATATTCTTTCTTACAGTGTGATACTGAAACTCTATTTCATTCTTTAGTTGTCACTCTATTCTTCAACTCCAAAATCTCTGTTTGTTTTGTATTTTCTATTTCTTTATTGAGCATCTAGTTTTCTTTCTGTATAATTTTCCTGGTTTTCTAACATTGCATACTTGTGTTTTCTTGTAGCTTGCTGGACTTCTTTAAAACAAATTTTTCCTCTTATTTTTTATTTAGTGCATTATAGTTATGCATAATATTGGGGTCATTTTAACATAATTATACAAGCATGGAATACAATTTGCTTCAGTTCATTCCCCAGTACTTCCCCTTTCCCTCTCTTCCTCTCTCCTGCATTCCCTTTCCTATACTCTACAGGTCTTCCTTCTATTTATTTGTAGCTTTTTTTCAGTTAATGCTTTATAGATACACATAGAGGTGAAGTTCACTGTGGCATATTCATACATCTACGTAGAATAGTTTGGTCAATTTCATTCCACCATTCCTTTCTTTTTCCATTCCTTCTGTCTTCTACTCCACTGGTCCACTGGTCTCTCTTTTATTTTCACGGAATTCCCCTCTGCTCTTTTTTTTCCCTATTTTGGTCTAGCTTCTGCATATGAGAGAAAATATTTGGCCCTCGACTTTCTGAGTCTGGCTTATTTCATTTGGTATGATGTTCTCCAGTTCCATCCATTTACCAGTAAATGCCATAACTTCACTCTTCTTTATGGCTAAAACCCCATTACACACACACACACACACACACACACACATATATATATATTATATATATATATAAAAATGCTTTTGCCCATGCATACTAACAGTTATCATTTCCTAAATAACACTAAGTCCTAATAACACTCCAGTGACCTGTTAGAGCAGAACTTGTAATTTTACATAGGTTTCAAATGTTGACTTAGCCATTGGTTCACACCCTGGTTGTACAGTTTTGATGTTGAACATTCCCTCCAAGGGTCCATGTGTTAAAGGCTTGTTCC
>NW_026000255.1:1658373-1668439 GCF_001458135.2 Marmota marmota marmota | reverse complement strand
ATATATTACATTTTCTTTTGGCAGGCGTCTGAGTTGGTTCCATAACTTGGCTATTCTGAATTGCTGCCATAAACATTGATATGACTGTGTCACTATAGTATGCTGATTTTAGGTCTTTTCGATAAATACTAAGGAATGGGATAGTTGGATCATATAGTGGTTCTATTCCTTCTTTTTTGAGGAACTCCATACTGCTTTACAGAGTGGATATACTAATTTTCAGTCCTACCAACAAATGTACATTTCTCCCCTCATTCTCACCAGCATTTATTGTTATTATTTGTATCCTTGATAATTGTCATTATGACTGGAGTGAGATGAAATTTCAAAGTAGTTTTGACTAGCATTTCCTTGATTGCTAGAATTGTTGAAAATTTTTGTATGTTTGATGGCCATTTATATTTCTTCTGTTAAAAAGTGTCTATTTAATTCTTTTGCCCATTTTTAAATGGAGCTATTTGATTTTTTCTTGTAAGTTTTTTTTAGTTCTATATATATTCTGGTTTTAATCCCCTGTGTGAGAATCAGGTGGCAAAATCTACCATTTTAAAGGCTCACTCTTCACACTCTTGTTTCCTGTGCTATGCAGAAGCATTTTAATTTGAAGTCATTCCACTCATTGATTCTTGGTGTTATTTTTGTGCTTTAGGAGTATTGTTAAAGAAGTCAGTGTGTATGGTAATATGTTAGAGTGTTGAGCCAACATTTTCTTCTAGAAGTTTCAGTTTTCAGTCTAATTCATCAATCTTTGATCCACTTTGATTTGACTTTTCTGCAGGGTGAGAGGTAGGAACCTAGATTCATTGTTCTGCATAGGAATATTCAGTTTTCCCAGCATCATTTGTTTAAAAGGATATCTTTTGTCCAATGTATGTTTTTGGTGCTATTGTTGAGTATCAATTGACTATCTATGTGGATTTTTCTCTGTGCCTTCTATTCTATTCCATTGGTCTTCATGTCTGTTTTGGTGCCAATTCAATGCTGTTTTTATTACTATAGCTCTGAACTATAATTTGAGGTTTGATATTGTAATACCTCCATCATTGCTGTTCTTGCTCAGGCTTTTGTTGGCTATTCTGGGTGTCTTATTCTTCCAAATGAATTTTAAAAGGCTTTTTTCTAGTTGTGTGAAGAATGTCACTGGTATTTTGATGGGGATTGCAGTATGTATAATGCTTTTGGTAGTATCGCCTTTTGAATAACATTAAATCTGCCTATCCAAAGACATAAGATTTCTTTCCATCTTCTAACATCTTCTTCAATTTTTTTCTTCAGTGTGATATAGATTTTATTATAGAGGCTTTTTACCTCTTCGGTTAGATTTATTTCCAATTATTTCTTGAGGACATAGTGAATGGAATAAGTTTTCCTGATATTTTTTTTCCAGCAGATTCATTATTGTAGTGTAGGAAATGATTTATGTATGTTGATCTTGTATCCTGATACATTGCTGAAATTTTTCATCAGCTCTAGAAGTCTTCTGGTGAAGTTTTTGGGTCTTTTAAATATATGATTATGTCATCAACAAATAAAAACTATTCAAGTTTTTTTTTCTTTTCCTATTTGTTTCTCTTTAATTTCCTTCTCTTTCTTGTTTGCTGTGAATAGAGTTTCAAGGACTATGTTGAATAGGAGTGGGAAAAGTGGACATACTTTTCTTGTTTCTGATTTAAGAGGAAATGCTTTCAATTTTTTTTTCTGTACAGTGTGATACTGGCCTTGGTTTGCCATATACAGTCTTTACTATGATGAGGTAACTTCCTTCTATCCCTAGTTTCTCTAGCGTTTTAAACATGAATAAGTGCTGGACTTTGTCAAATGCTTTTTCTGCATCTAGTGATAAAATATGTTATTTTCATCCTTAATTATATTTATCTGGTGAATTACATTTATTGATTTGTGTATGTTTAACCAACCTTCATCCCTGGAATGAAACCCACTTGATCATGGTGTACTATCTTCTTAATGGAAGTTTTCCCTTTTTAAAATTTGTTCCTCTTAATTGTACATGGTGGTAAAGTCTATTTTGGCACATTTATATAATCATGGAGTATATCTCATTCTAATTAGGATCCCAGTACTGTGGATGTACACAATGCTGAGATTCACTCTGATGTACTCGTATATGTACATATATGTACATAGGAAAGTTAGGTCAGATTCATTTCAGGGTCTTTCCTGTTCCTATCACTTCATTCCTCTTTGGATGATTGGAATTTTAGTGTCTCCTGCCATGTAACTCATACTGTAGCTCTCATGCTTTTTTCTTTTTCTATTGTTTACAAATATTTTCTCTCAGTCTGTGGCTTGTCTGCTCATTTTCTTGAAGTTATAAATTTTAATTAAATCTGGCTTATCAATTATTCCTTTCTTGAATCATAACTTTGGTGTTGTGCCTATAAACTCAATATCAAGCCCAAGATCATGTAGATTTTCTCCTATGCTATTTGTTTGGAGTTTCATAATTTGCAGTTTTACATTTAGGTCTATGATCCATTTTAAATTAACTTTTTAAAAATGTGTAAAATAACCCACGATAAGAAATGAAGGGAAGAATAGAAATTCAGTAGATTAGCCAAAGGGGAATGAAGAGAATGAGGAGGGACAGGAACAGGAAAGGCAATGGAGTGAATCTGACATAAATTTCCTATGTACATATATGAACACACCACAGTGAATTCCACCATCATGTACATCCATAAGAATGGAGTCCTAATTAGAATAAGATATATTCCTTGCTTGTATAATTATATCAAAATGGATTCTACTGTGATGTATAACTGCAAAGAACCAATAAAAGTATGTAAGGTCTTTCTCTCTTCTGTTCTTGTCTCTCTCCCTCTCTTTCTTTCATCTGTTCCCATGATGTTCTGCTTTGTCTCAAGCCCAAAGCAATAGAACCAGTCAGCCATAGACTGATACTCTAAAAGCAAAAAATAAACCTTTCCTCTTTTTCAAATGATTCTTTCAGATATTTTGTCACAGCAGCGAAAAACTAACACAATATTCTTTGCCAGGCTGAGGAAGTTCATCTCTATTACTAGTTAGCTGAAAGGTTCTTGTTAAACAATTTTTTTTGAATCTATTGATGTTATCAAGTGATTTTCTTCTTGAGGTTGTTGATGTGGTAGATTACATTAACTGATTTTCAAATGTTGAACTGGCCTTGTATGTCTGGGAAATTAAACACCTTTTAATCTATGTATTAGCCATTTTGATACCTTCTTTTTTGAAGTGTCTTATTTACTGTTTAACAACTTTTAAATTTATTGCTCTGTTAATTTGGTCAACCAGTTGCTTTTGTCTTTGTTGTTCATTTTATAATTCAATATCTATTCACTATGCCAGTTATTTGTTGGGTTAAGACCTCCTCCCATTCTGTGGTTCAGACTTTCACTGTCTGTATAATATCCTTTAGTGGGTAGAAATTCTTCTTTTTAATATATTCTAATTAGTTATTACTTTTCTTCCTGATTAGTGCATTTCACACTTTGTTTAAGAAGTATTTCCTTACCTGGGAGATTTGAATATAATTTTTTATATTGTCTTCTTAAGTTTTAGGAGGTACCATTGAAGAATATAGTTCTTCATTTCACACTCAAGTCCAAAAGCCTATTTTAATTGATTTTAGTCTTTTGTTTTGTTTTTAATAGAGCTTTATGGTTATACATAGTAGTTGGGTTCATCTTGACATACATGCATAGAAATCTACTTCATTCATGATCCCCACTTTCCTCTTCCATTCTCTCTTCCCCCCTCTGCTTATCCTTCCTCTAGTCCACTAGAATTCCTTTCAAATGATCAATTTCTTATTCTTTCATATGAGCAACACATTTTCCTAGCATTTTTATTATAAAATAGTCCTTTATCCACTGGATTCAGCTACCATCTTTATCACAAATCAAGTGTCCACATATTGTGAATCTTTTTTTTTCTGACAAATCTGTGCAAACCAATGAATTTTTTTTTCATTTTTCTACTAATGTTACACTGTCTTAATTATTTTAGCTTTATGATGATCTTACTATCTGGCAGCACAAGTTCCTCTCAATTTATTTTGTAAAAAAAATTTTGGCTACATGCAGCTGAATTTCCATATAAATGTCAATATCAGTTTGTCAATTTCCAGGAAAAAATTTGAATTTTTATTGGGATTATATTGAATCTATATATAATTTTGAGGAGAACTGACATAACATCAAATCTTCTAACTCACTAACAAAATTTTAAAATTTATCATCCTCATAGTTTGAACTATGCTTAATGAATCTACCTATATATTTTTGATCTTTGTTATTTATGCCTTCTTTTTTTTCTGTCTTACCAGAGGTTTACCTACTTTATTGGCCTTATAAAACAATCAATTTTGGATTTTGGAGGGGTACCGAGGATTGAACTCAGGGGCACTCGACCCCTGAGCCACATCCCCAGCCCTAGTTTGTATTTTATTTAGAGACCAGGTCTCACTGAGTGGCTTAGTGCCTCTCTTTTGCTGAGGCTGGCTTTGAACTCATGATCTTCCTGCTTAACCTCCCAAGCTGCTGAGATTACAGGTGTGCACCACCACACCCAGTTCAATTTTGAATTTTAAAATTAGTTTTTCTGATGTTTACTTTAAAATTTCATCAATATCTGCTTTTAACTTTAAAAATTTCATTCATTCTACTAATCTTTGGCTTTATGTTCTTTTTCTAATTTTATTAATGAATGCTTAACTCATTTTTACAGCCTTTCTTCTGCAGTATTTGCATTTTAACAATATCATGTTTTCTTCTAACTGTATTCCATAAGTCTTGTAATAAAATGTTTTTATCTTGTCCTAAAAATGCATTATAGTTTTTATTTGATTCTTTGGTTAATTCAGATATTTGCTTCCTAATTTCCTACATGTTGATATTTGACATAATGTCATTGTGGCCAAAAAAAATTCTCTATGACATGCAACTTTTGAAAATTTTTGTACATGTCCCATTTGTGCCATGAAAGAATGTTTTTCTGTAATTATTATATGCAGCGTTCTATATGTGTCCTTTAGGTCAATTTGTTAATGCTATTTTAAATTCTTTTATGACATTAAATTTGTATCTTTTTATTGAATACTGAGATTTTTAATACCTTTATTTAATTTATTTATTTATCTATTTCTAAGTCATGCTGAGGATTGAACCCAGTCCCTCACATGGGCCAGGCAAGAGCTCTACCACTGAGCTACAACCTCAGCTCCTAAATACTAAGATATTTTAAAAAGCTTCAAATACAATTATTAATTTGTTTATTGCTTCTTATATTTGTTGATTTTTGCTTCATATTATCCAAGGAAAGATTATAAGGTGTGTGAAAATTTATTTTATCTTGCTGGAAAAGTGAGGCTCAGACTATTATGAAATTATTTTCTTTATCTCTACTAATTCTTTTTGCTATAATCTCTTTTGTTTTACATCAATATAGATATGCAACTTTCTTTTGAATGATCTTTTCATTATAGCTTTCCACTTCTTACTTTCAAACCTACATGTGTTTTGAGTCAGATTTTTTGAATACTGTTTGATGATCTTTGACTTAATTAGAACACTCATTGAATTTTATTCTAATTTAATTACTGATAAATTTGAGTATACATCTACCATATAATTTTGTGGGTTTTGCTTTGTTTCACCAGGTGTAAGAAACTAAATTGCAATTCAGCAGAGGTTACATTCCTTGAGTATTGTCTGTAACTATTAAATACATTCAAAAGAGGGAGATTCAGATTACACAAGTCTAGCAGCTTTCCCTTTCTTGGCCTCTCTTTTGTCTCTTTCCCCTAATTCTTTGGTCCACAATGGAGGCCTTTTCTCTGTTAATATCTTTCCCTCTTTCTTTTTAATATCATGGCTAAGCTTTAATGGCAGACAGGGTGTTTTCTCTATGTAACAGGAGAAATTCTATAATTCAGCCTGTCAAAGCTGGTTTTCAAGCCTATTGTTTTACTAAACCCTTCTTATTCTAGAGTAATAAGCTTCACTGTTCAGTTTTAGAAGTGGAAAGCTACAAAAGAAACATGATGCCATACAGGAAATTAAAACACAATTTCTAATACTTTAAAATATTTTCTGGGTCACTGATCTTTCAATTTTGACTTGTTGATAATTTCTGAAGTTTTATGTGGCATTGTAAAATCTGTGCTTGGTATATTAAGCCTCTTTGTATTATTTTTAGAATTTTTAAACTTTTTTTCATTTTTGTTGCTATTGTTTTAAGTTTCAATATGTTTGAATTAAATTGTTCTTTCCTGTTTTCAATTTACAAATTTTTCCTGTTTTCAATTTACTTTCCTGTTTTCAATTTACAAATGCTTTACATTGAAATTCTAATTTTTAAATTGATCTAAAATGAATGTCTCCAAAAATCTGTTATTTCAAAAATCTGTTATTTCTTCACACCATGTGTTGAATTTGCAACGCTATCCATTAAAGGGTCATGTGCTGGGAAATCCCTACTTCCCCTGTTGCCATCATTTTTTTTTTAACATGAAATCTTGCCCAGGCTGTCCTCAAACTCCTAGACTCCAGCAATCCTCCTGCCTCAGCCTTCCTTCACAGTAGCTGGGACTGCATGCCAGTACAACTGCACTGGCTTTTTCACTTTAAAAAATTTATTTACAGTTTTTATCTAACATTGTCTCAGTCCATGACATTATATGCACCTATAATCTTGCTTCATATGTTCAGGGAAAAGTTGAGGGTCATGATCTAAAGGAATGCTGGGTTATCCATTGAAGATTAGGGGTAAAATTGCCTTAGTGTTGGTTGAAACTGTCTCCTGCTATGAGGAATAGAGATCTGAGTCTTGTTTGGGCAGGAAATTAATTAGTAGAGTTAAATCAGTAGCTGGAAATTACATCTTGTTTCAGGCTAGTTATTCCTGCTTGCTTAGCAATGTTTTAATGAATATTTAATTTCATAGGTTGTTTCTGGTTGAATATTGTCAATCATCAATTTATATTTTTATATTTTTGCTTCTTTTGTATGATTTCTATCAGTTATATCTTGTTGCATAACTATTTTCCCCAAAATTCAGCCACTTAAAACATAAGTGTTCATTTTCTTACCCAGATTTAAAGGTCAAAAATCTAGGTGCACTTTATCTGGATGGTTTTGAGATAGAATTTTTCATGATGTTGCAGTCAGGTCTTAGCTAGAACTGCAATCATCAGTCCAACAGTCATCTGAAGACATGGTTGGGGCTGGAGGATTTACTACCAAGATAATTACTCACATGGCTACTGGCAGAATTCTTCAGTTCCTTTCCACTTGGGTCACTTCATAGGGTTTCTCACACCTAGGGCTCTGAAAGAAACAGAGACTCCCTAGATAGAAGCTGCAGTGTCTTATAATCTAGTTTTAGTAGTAGTGACATACCCTCACTTATGCTGTACTTTGTTGGTTCCACAGACGAATAAAATAATATGAGAGGGGACTATGCAAAGGTATGAATATCAGATGGTAGGGATCATTAGAGACAAGTTTAAATTTCATATACTCCCAAACAATTTATGTAGAATTTTGTCTACCTTTAGTCTTACAGATTGGTCAATCTTGAAAGGCAACCCTTCTAGGAAGTGATTGAGTATTGGGTATATGACCAGACAAGAAGTTTGCAAAGTGAACACATGGCACACACACACACACACACACACACACACACATCACTTTTTAAAAAATAAGCTAGGGGCTGGGGATGTGGCTCAAGTGGTAGCGAGCTCGCCTGGCATGCATGAGGCACTGGGTTTGATCCTCAGCACCACATGAAAATAAAATAAAGATATTGTGTCCACCTAAAACTAAAAAAAGTAAATATTAAAAATAATCTAATGATATAACCTGTCATTGGTGACACAATAGATGGAACTGGAGGACATTATATTAAGTAAAATAAGCCAGACACAGAAAGATAAATACTGTATATTCTCTCTCATATATAGAATCTCAAAAAGTTGACCTCTAAGTACCACTTTTTATGCTTATCTCTCAAAAGGTAAGAGACCAAGTTCTATTGTTCCAATTGTTGATGACTTAATTAGGGATTATTCATCCCAATTATCTGTTTGTCAACTTTTTGTTTCTCAAATAATTATTCTACACACATAAAGTTTTTTGGTCATATTTTATTATGGCTAGGTTTACTGTTATCATGCCAAGGTTTAAAATTTCATTTTATATAGTTTAATTTATCAATTTTTATTGGTGCTTTATAGTTATATAAATTAGTGGAATTCATTGTAATATGTTCATGTATTCACATAACATAATTTGGTCCATTTAATTGTCCAGTTTTTCCCCTTTACCTCTTCTCCTCTCTACCCCTGATTCCTCTCCTCTAACTCTACTGGTTTTCCTTCCATTTTTATGAAAACCTCCCTCTGCCATTTCTTTCTCTAGCTTCCATATATAAGTGAAAACACTTGACCCTTGATTTGCTGTCTGGCTCCTTTATTTTTAATTTTTTTTTTAGTTGTTGATAGACCTTTATTTATTTATTTTTATTTATTATGCTGAGACTCAAACCTAGTGCCTCACACATGCCAGGCAAGTGCACTACCGCTGAGCCCCAGCCCCAGCCCATGTCTGGCTTATTTCATTTAACACTATGTTCTCCAGTTCCATCCATTTTCCTGAAAAAGACATAATTTCATTCTTTTTTATGGCAGAGTAAAACCCCATTGTGTGTGTGTGTGTATGTGTGTGTGTGTGTGTGTGTGTGTATCAATCACATTTCTTTATCTGTTCATCCACTTTCATGCACCCAACCTGGTTCCATAACTTGGTTAAATTGTGCTGTTGTAAACATGGGTATACATGTGTCACTATACCATGCTAACTTTAATTCTTTGGGATAAATAACAAGCGACACATCAAGGTCCTATGGTGTGGTTCCATTCCTAGTCTTTTGAGTAAACCAAATTGATTTCCATAGTGGTTGCACTAATTTACAATCCCACCAATAGTATGTAAGTGTTCCATTTCCCCTGCATCCTTGCCAGAATTTATTATAATTTGTATTCTTGATAACTGCCATTCTAACTGGAGTGAGATGAAATCGCAGTATAGTTTTGATTTGCACTTACCTGATTGCTAAGAATGTTGAAAGTTTTTTAGGATGTTTGTTGGCCATTTGTATTTCTTCTTTTGATAAATATCTGTTTAGTTCATTTGTCCATTTATTAAATGAATTATTTGTTGTTTTGGTGTTGAGTCTTTTTTAGTTCTTTATATATTCTGCATATTAGCCCTATCAGAAGAGAAAATGGCAAATATTTTCTCCTATTCTGTAAGCTCTCTCTTAACACTCTTGCTTCCTTTGTTGTGTTGAAGCTTTTTAATTTGATCTCATCTATTTATTAATTTTGCATTACTTCCTGAGCTTTAGCACTCTTATTGAGGAATAAGTTTTAACAATTAATTAAAAGAACTGAAGTTGCAACTTCCTAAAATTAAATGTGGAAGTAATAAATTTTCAAATAAAAATTAAAATCTGTAAGGTTATCCTTATAGAGAACAAAAACCTGGCATACCTTGATTCTCATAATTGCACAATTTGGAGGGGAAAAGTGATTTAAAAATATACATTGCTATAGTAAAAACAAGTGGCCAAATGGCAAAAAGAAATGAAAGGAATAAACCTGTGGTTTGGGAGAAAAAGTAAGCAAAACTATCCAATAATGCTGAAAATCAATTTTAAAAAGATAAAAAAGAAATGTAGACAAGAAAATTGTCACGGAGAAGATGGCCGCTGCGTACGGGGGTTGCTGAAGTGCTGAGCGTGGTGCTCAAAGCAGCGGCTATAATAGAGATTTCGCACAGTCTCTTAGAGCTTTCACCGTTAATCTGTAGCAGACCACTTTGCCAAGGAGTAGGAAGAACAAAGAAATCAAAAAAGAGACGCTTGGATGCTCAGAGCCGCGGGCGCTTTGCTCCCATCTGCTTCCTCTTTCGCTTCGCTCCGGGCGGAGAAGCTGAATGTGTAATCAGCAGTGGATTGTAAGTACCCGAGGCAAAGAAAGCTCAGTGCGCCCCGCCTTTTTTTT